>NW_007726865.1:38606-40062 GCF_000696425.1 Galeopterus variegatus | reverse complement strand
TGCATTTAGTGGATATTTTCTAATATAATATTTTGGTTGTTTTAAGGATTTCATTTTTTTTTTTTTTTTTTTTTTTTTTTTTTACTTTTCAGTTTATTTTCTTATTGGTTGCTTTAGGGCTTACATGTTAACTTACCAGAATTGACTTCAGATTTATATTAATTGGATTATAGTGAGCTATTCAGTTACTTCTAAATAGCTCTGTCCCCTCTTCCCCCTTTTTGTGCTATTATTGTACATATTATATCTATATATGCTATAAACCCAAAAATACATTGTTATAATTGTTATTTTATATAATTGTATGTATATTAAAGCAGCTGAGTAAATAAAGGAGAATAAATATTTATTTAGACAGTTTTTAATATTCACCTTCTTATTTATTATTTCTGTTTTTTCATTTGGTCCTGTGGATTTGAGTTACCATCTGGTGTCATTTTCTTACTTTTAGTACTGCTTTATTCTCATCTACTTCTTTTGTGCTGCTGTTGTCAAATATGTCACATTTCCTTATGTTCTAGGCCTAACAGAACAACTATATAATATTGTTTTATACAATTGATTTTTAAGTAAGTTAAAAGAATAATTTATACTGTCTTTTTATAATAACATAAGTACATTTACCAGTGCTCTTCGTTTTTGGTGTGGATTCAAATTAATGTCTGGGGTCACTTGGTGATAAGATGAAGACCTTTAATGTTTCTTGTAAGGCAGATCTGCTAGCAACAAATTCTCTTAGTTTTTGATCATATGGAATGTCTTTATTACACTATTATTTGTGAAAGATAGTTTTGCTAGATATAAGATTCTTGGTTAGCAGTTTTTTTTCTTTCAGCATTTTGAATGTGACATCCCACTGCCTTCTGGCCTCTAGTTTTTCTGATGAGATGTCAGCTATTAAACTTAATGGGGTTCCCTTCTATATAGCAAGTCATTTTTCTGTTGCTGTCTTCAAAAAGTTTTTTTTCCCCAGCATTCTCACTTCGATGTGTCTGGGTATGAATGTATTTATCCTACTTGGAGTTCATTGAACTTTTTGATATGTAAGTTAATGTTTTTTTCATCAAACTTGGGAAGTTTGGACTATTATTTCTCTGAATAATTTTTCTTTTTCTTTTCTCTCTCTCCTCCTTCTGGTACTCCCATTATGCATGTATTAATGCACTTAATGGAGTCCCATATTTTTCTGAGCCTCTATGTTCATTTCTGCCCCATCCGTTCTCTACTTCCCTGGAGCTTTTTGTTGTTGTTGTTTGCTTGCTTATTTGTTCAGTGACTTGGCTGTACTATTTTGATCAAGTCTATTCCCCCGCCCCCCCAGTGTGAAGCCTATGATTTGGTTGCATAGAGAGTACAGCTGTGGGATTGTGCACAGTCACCCCGGGATAAGGGTGATTTAACAGGGCTGTTTTTCTCTTTCCTTGACTTCTTTGCTAAGCTCTTTGGTATCATACCT
>NW_007726865.1:35878-38550 GCF_000696425.1 Galeopterus variegatus | reverse complement strand
CCCCCGCCCCCCCAGTGTGAAGCCTATGATTTGGTTGCATAGAGAGTACAGCTGTGGGATTGTGCACAGTCACCCTGGGATAAGGGTGATTTAACAGGGCTGTTTTTCTCTTTCCTTGACTTCTTTGCTAAGCTCTTTGGTATCATACCTAGGTGTTAGGTTCCACTAATTGCTGACTAATTGCTCTATTGTTTTTGGCAATGCGCTGGGGCATAAATTTCTCCACATTCAATTCAATTAAAATGTGGACCTCTTTGCAGGGTAGTTTTGAGGCCTGTCTTTAAGGTTTGTTCTGACCCTCGGATTGTTCTTCTTAGTTGTTTCTTTCCTTCATTCTCTTTGATAAAGTAGCTGGCCTAAGGTTTAACTGGTTGCCCTCATACAGCTAATAGTCTCTTCTTAATTGCTTGCCACAGAAGCCCTTATTGTTTTCCAGAGCACCCTTATGCTTAAACTCCCCCCCATTTTGTTACAAATAAAGTCAGTTCTTTTGGATACAGCTTGGTGCTATTTGTTATTATTAACTGCCTCTTGCCCTGGGCAAAATCTTTGAGCCACAGCTCCAGACTTATAGTTGGGGTAGTGGTTTGCCTATCATGGAATGACATTCTTCTTTGCAAATAGGGTGCAGAGTTGGGGCAGTAGTCTATGGTCTTTGTGGCTTGCCTCTGCCATCATGGAAAGTCCACCATATGACAGAGTAACTTTATTGCGGGAACTCCAGATCTGAGAAGGCACTCGTAGTATTTGCCTATTCCAGAGAACTCACCTGGGCCAATGCCAATGGGTAGAGACTTCAGTTTAATTAGACTTATGGGAGTTGCTGGTGGCAGCCAGCCAGCTGGAAATTCGTGCTGCCTGGGGGTACATACAACAGTTATATAGTGAACAAAGTAGAGGTGTAAATCATTCGCATGCTTATGCACAGACCCTCACACAACTCAGAGTGCTTGGGAGATCACGCTGAGTAGATAAGTGAATCCACTCAGTACTTTCCTGGCACCAGAGCAGTTTAACACCAGCATGCTAACTTAGGGTCCCTGCTTCCTCCATTCTTCTGTTTTTCTTAAAGGGGACATTTGTCTTAAAGGAGATGTGCCTTTCCTTGGGTAACTACCTTGACCAGGGTGGTTTCCCAGGGGAGAGGGGGAACTCTGGTATACATGGGGAGGGGGAGTAGGTCTATGTCCAGCATTTACCCTACAGTCAGGATGAAGGTGATCAAGGCCCCAGTATTCTTAGCCTGCAGTGCCAGTGTAGACCTCATGAGTAGGGGCTGGAAGGAAAGTGACTCATGACCTCTTGTCCACAGTCTGCAGACACTTAGCCTTTGCAACCCTTTTAGTACCCCTTGATTGGTAGCTGAGGAAAGGGGGAACCCCATCTCCCTGGTCATACCCCCTGAAGAATGGAAGTTTAATCTTGCTAATAAGCTGGGGTAGGGGCAGGGAGAGAATAGGTTTATAGATCAAATTTTAAATCAAGTACTCTGTTCTTACTGAGAGTTAGAAGGTTTTCTCAGAAAAATGTTTACCTATTTGCTGTATGCCCTTAGGACAATTTCCAGACACTTATTATTAATTTTTTTATAAATTTTATTTTTTTACCACTAGTTATGGTTGTTTCACTGGGGAACAGTTCTGTAGAGCTCTTCGCACCACCATCCTGAATGTAATCTTCTCTCATTTAAGATAGTACATTACTGAAAATGTCAGTTGTCAGTTCCCTTTTGGAATTTTCACATGAGTAAGCATATTTTTCAAATTTTGTCAAATATCATCATTATGATTGAGGGTGAGCTCATGATTTTGATAGTTTAAAGCAAAAGGAATGTTTCTTAAAAATGAAGTTGAAGTTGACATAACAATATTAGCCATTAAATTATTGAGTTGATTACTCTGAAATTTATTTCTCCATTTTATTTCTTTGTTTTTAACTAATTAAAAGTTATTAATTAGTATGTGCTGATTCATAATTTTCAAGTCTTAACTTGACAAACTTAACCCCGAGATGGCACATGCATACTCAGACATCCAGAAAAACTTCATTTTCCTTAGAAAACTTTCCACTTCTATGGAAACAATAATATAGCAAATACTGACAGGATGAAAAGTAAGCTATATTAATTAATACAGTATTTTTCTTGGGTTGTGGTGTAGTGTATCATGAAAAAGATAAGGCATTTGTGTAGCAGTGATGTAATGCAGCTTTAAGGATCTGCACAAGGAAACAGTCTTTGCTTTTTTTCTGTTTCCTTCCTTTGTGTAGAGTTGTTTCCTGTGGTACTTTTGTATGAAGCTCTTACCTGGTGCTCGCTGAGGATGGGAGGTGGTGAGACATGATGGACCCTTCAGGCGTTTTTAAGAAAGACAAAAACAACACAGCAGAAAGGATTTTAAATTGGAAACCTTGTGCTATATCAGATTTAGATTATGTTAAATAAGGCATACTATAGATTTTATACTTCACGTTATGCCTATTTGGAAATGATGCTATTGAATTTGAAGAAACTTTTCCATTTCTGAAACTCGACTGAAGCCTTATAATGCTCTACCCCCTGCTGGAACACGAGTTTTAGCAAGTCAACAGAACACAAGAAAATTCATAGAGCTGTTCCAAAGACCTAGATCTGCTTTTTTTACTCCCTTTGGGTCTGATTCATTTCCAGAATA
>NW_007726865.1:32342-35213 GCF_000696425.1 Galeopterus variegatus | reverse complement strand
ATAGAGCTGTTCCAAAGACCTAGATCTGCTTTTTTTACTCCCTTTGGGTCTGATTCATTTCCAGAATAACTCTACTGCGCAATTCCTTTGATAAACTTTAATTGCTTTCGAATTATGTTAGAATTCAGTCAGCCTCAATAGGAATTCTCCTGTGGAAGTATATTAGAATCTGGCCTGAAGGGATTTTTAAAAACGCAGGTCAAATTCTATACATTGCATGAAAAGCATTTTATCTTTCATAATATAGAGATGTTTCTTTATGGCATACAGAAGATCTATAGTATTGTTATAGCACAAAACTGGGATGAAAGTTGACCACTTGCAATTTCAGTTAGAGTAAATAAATTTCCTTGGAAATACTTTTTTGAGCAAATGTCATTCAAATGAAGTAATCTTAACACAAAAACCTCCCATAATACACATGATTTCTTTTTCCCTTTTTCTACTCACTTTTAGAAACTATCTTCACATGAAATAATTCCAAATATTCGAGAAATATTTGGGGACTCTATTTGCCTCCCCCCCCCAAAAAAATTTCACGCTCAAGTCTGGTGAAGTCTCTTACGATGATTTTGCAGAAAGGGAACTGCCTCCACCCTTGGGCTCAGTAGTCATGATGGCCAAGCTCAACCTCAGACATACTCAGAAACGTGGAAGAGTTTGGGAGAAACAGGGAGGGACCAAGTAAGAAAAGTCTATCATTCTGCAGGTTTTTATTTTCTGAGTCCACAGGAAGGAAATGTGAACACAGTTCTTGTGGGTAAATCGGTCTTCTCAGGAAGAGGAATGAATGCTTCTGGAGCACAGGTGTGAGGAGATATCCTAAGTGGCACCGTGGGTGAGAGGCAGGTAGCAGGTGAGCTATTACCTCTGCAGACGGACTCCCCTCACATAGGTTAGTTAGCACCACTGTGCAAAACTATGTATTAGAAACATTTTATGGACGCTGATTATGCCTGTTCCTCAATGCAGCTCTGACCCTTGGTTTCCAGTCTTACGTTCTTCTGTTGTTAGAGCCTCCCTGAGGAGACTGCTGGGTCCATTTTTGCAAATTTATACATCTTTAGCAAAAGAACACATCTTTTTAGCACTATCCTTGGAGGCCTTACTTATTTTTACCATCACATGCCTTTGTATTTATCAAACATATTTTTTATTATCATAATCACTATATTATGGAAATTGATTCAAACATTGGGACAATGTTTGAGCCAGAAAAGTGTTATTTTTTTCTTTCTTTCTCAATCACCTATTAAAAATTAGCCAGATAAGATGACATAATTGATTTCTGGAGTTTCTTAATTTTGTCCTCTGATTTAGCCAAGGAAAACTTTCTTTTCCTTTTTTTGACCTGAAGGAAAACTGTGTCAAGTATGTGTGTGGTCAAAGAAGAACTGTTAATGTATGGAGTTCACTTAGGATCTTTTCTGTGGATTGTACAGTACTGTTAACAGAACAGACTTCCCCAGCCCTGTTAGTTCCCACCATCACCCCGTGAGGCAGGAAAACAAAGAGTAGGAAGCTGCGGCACATCCCCTGCCACTGAGACATGACAGGCGACTGAGCACGCCATGGAGGGCAAGAAGGGCCTCCAAGCAGAAGGTGACATGTGACGAGAACGTTCTGGGTATAGGTGCAGGGATGATGGAAGTTGTGAAGACTTCACAAGAGTGGAGGATTCAGTGAAGTCTGACTTCAATGCCTGTGCAAGATACAGGCCTCTGCTTAGATGAATCAAGGTGATATTTGTAACATGGTTCTCTGGACATGGTTTTGTGACTAACTCCAGGTAATACGGTCATGTGGTCACATCATGTCCTCTGGTCAGATGGGCAGGCATTAGAGTTTCAAGGCATAGACAGGAGCCAGATTTGAATCCTGGCTCTGAGTCCTACCAGTCCTTGGGCAATGTACTTTATCTTATTAGGCCTCAGTTCCTTCATCTTTAATCTCAAGACATGAATCTTAAGGTGTTGGTTTTTATTTTAGCACTTACGGGCATATCTGAATAAGTGTTTACTGTTACTCCATCACTCACAGGAATATCTAAAACATGAGAGAAACTGTTTTACTATACAGTTATGTTTTACAAAAGAACTCATTCACTCATTCAACGATTATTTATTGAGCACACTGAAAAGTCCTTGGTGCTGTGCCAGGCAGCAGTAATAGCAGGATGGATGAGGCAGACCTTTCGTGGCTTAACAGACACTACGGGGTGGTGCCTGGGTGAGCTCACCTCGCCGATGCACCCTGCACGCTCCCTGGAAACGTAGCGATGTACATACTGCACTGCTGTGCTCAGCCTCTCAGCATCCCAGGCTCTGTTGTGCAGAAAGGCCTGCTTCCTTTTACCTTCCCAGGTTTCATTTCACATCCAAGATGACTGACAGCGGTGACATCCAGTTATAGCTTTTCATTCCTCAGAACATTGAGAGGGGGGTTTTCTTTCATCTTTAATAGCAATATGACAAAATAGCAAACATGAAAAACTCATGACACTGAGTGAGATATTGAAGAACTGTCTGCTGCACTCAGTGCCTCGCCTCGTGCGACCTGTATTCATTCTGCCACAAGAAGGGAACGACCAGCCTGTGGTTCTGTGCTCTCCTAGTGACGGTCGGTAGGCTCGTGTGTTTGTAGATGACGGAAGCAGCGTCACATACTAGTGGCCAAGAGCCCTGGGCTGTTGCAACAGGACTGCCCAGGGTCCCAGTGACACAGCTGCCACGTCACTGCTCCTCTTCTCTCTCGATTTTTTTCTTATTGCAAGGATGATTGTTCCGAGGCTCTTCGGCTCCACCGAGGGCCTCTGCACAGATAGTCATGGACCTTTCTCGGCAGCCTGTGTATGCCCGCATTAATACATGC
>NW_007726865.1:29461-31870 GCF_000696425.1 Galeopterus variegatus | reverse complement strand
CTCTGCACAGATAGTCATGGACCTTTCTCGGCAGCCTGTGTATGCCCGCATTAATACATGCGCAAGCACCAAGAGAGGAATATTATGCCCCAAGGCACAATCACCGAGGTGCTTCTCACCATTTTTTTTTTCTTCCCACGTACTAGACATCAGGAGTAGCTGTATTCCTTAGGAAGGATCAACCCAGAACATGTGCCTGAATATCAAAATTCTTGAAGAAAGATAATGAAATAGTTCATGAAGGATGAGTGGAACCATACTCTGAAATGAATAAATACAATTCATTGTATGTAATTTTGTATGCTGTCATCTGGTGGTGCAAGACAAATAATTTAAAAAGTTAACTATGCCTGCTTCTGTAGTTAGAAACAGTCATTCAAGGGTACAAACAGTCACCAAGGGACCCTCTGAAAGATGCAAATGTAGGTAACCAGGCATTCATGCTTGGGAGAAGGGCACACAGAACACACAAAGTTTGTGATCTTAGCAAAGGCTACTGCTCCTCTGGTGAGGAGAGCGCTGGGGCTGGGGAGGGGGTGAAGCGGTTTTGTACAAGGAGTTAGAGCCCTTCTATGAGGGAAGAGCCCAGAGTCTAGGGGTTTTAAACTTAGCAGATTTTATGTTTTAGTGAGCAGAGTCTGTATCCACCAGTGCAGGGCCTGTTGGACAGTAGGAAGGGGATATGGAGGATGGCTGTGAAGGGCATGGGAAAGATGGGCAAAGTCAAGAGCAGTACTTAAGCTTCCCCAACTGACTTGTTTTTCGCTGCTGGGGAGGGGCACAGCAGAGTGGTGCCACACAGGAGAGGCAGGCCCTGCTGGGGCGGGGAGGGCCCTGGGGACCCCTGATGCATGCTGACGCCCGATGGTTTGGGGTAGGACTGGTTCCAGCACTTTGAGGGCTGAGGCTGGAACCTTGTCAGGGTCTCTGCACCCCGCACAGTTTGGGCTGACAGTGCTGAATGAGTCCCATTGACATCGATGGTGGCAACAATGCCAGGTGACTGGCCTGCTCCCTCAGAACCAAACCCCTAGATGCTTGGACAGTTTCTGAGAGAGACACCCCCAAGAGCGGGCTTAGACTTCCTACTAATAAGGAAATATAGAGAAACAAGTGCTTCATTAAAGTAAAAGAGCCTTGAGACCATTTTTGATGCTCAAGCTGGTAAAGGAAGTTATGCCCATTATTTACACGCAACAAACTGTAAAGACACAGTGGATTTGGATACAAATCTCCAGTTCTTCCTTACTAAGGAAGTGTCACTAGCCCTTAAGNAGTGGATTTGGATACAAATCTCCAGTTCTTCCTTACTAAGGAAGTGTCACTAGCCCTTAAGCGATGTGGCAGATGGAACACACGTGGTTCTCTCTGGATCCCTTCCTTGTGTTGTGCATTGTTCTCTTCCCAGCCAATTGCTCTAAGTTGCCCACTTTTTACCTCATCACAAGTAATTCTTAGTGTTTTACTTATGTAGTTAGTCACAAGGCAGTCTTGAAGTCCCAAGTCTTTTTCAACAGATTTCTCCAGAAGACTTCTTCCCTCCATAATGTCCTGTGCCTCAGGGACTTGTTAACGAAAATCGCCACAGGAGGCCCCATCTCTTCCTCTCCTGGTCCTGTAGACCATCGGCGTCCTCTACGGTGGCTTCATGCTCTCTGGTGACATTGGCATTCCCAATAATGTAATGATAGATGATGGCACACTTATCACCTATCCGGTCAGAAACAGTCACTTTCTGCTTGGATCTGACTGAATAATCTCCCACATTCCCTCAGAACTCTCCAGTCTTCCTGGTGACTTCCTGTGCAGTGACATGAAATCTGGGTATTATGGGCATTATTTTTTAATCAGTTAATTTACAGTTTTGTGTGTGCTGTATAACTATTAGGTTAAGAATTCCTAGCTTTTCTTATTTCCAAAAGAAATAGAATATTTTGTTTCTAAGAGACACATATAGAAAGAACGTTTAGTTTCTAACACACTGTGAAGGCAGCGGAGTTGTTGCTACTGAGGATTTCCTGTGTTCAACAAATACCAATACTCATTGCAGTCACTTCAGATGGAGAGTCAGCATTTGGACCTCTGTGGTCTATTCATTGCCCACATTAATGAGGCATCTCTTAGGGCCATATGGGTAAATGAAAGTAAGCTCCTCAATTGCCCATCTACACTGACACATGGGACTTTTTCATAATAATAGAGCTGCAAGGCAAACACATACAATGCCTGGACTATTTGCTTCATCATGGTGTGTGCAGAAACCTCTTAAGCCTGTGGGGGGTGGATTTCCCGTTGCCCTTTAGCCACCAAGCAAATATATAACACGGACAGGACTTGCCAAAGTTCCCACCTTGTTCTGTGTGGTGAAAATAAGGACATGATCAAAGTATGATTTTATGAATCACACAG
>NW_007726865.1:25839-28929 GCF_000696425.1 Galeopterus variegatus | reverse complement strand
ACCTTGTTCTGTGTGGTGAAAATAAGGACATGATCAAAGTATGATTTTATGAATCACACAGCTTATTGCCGTATAAAGTGCATCTTTTTTCTCAGGTTCACAATGCTTAAAGCGTGTGTGTGGGGGGGTGTATAACATGACCAAGTCTCACAGGGACGCTCTATAGATGAAGTATATTGCCACATAGTGAGTGAGTTCCAAACTTCTTAAAGGCCAGTTGTTCAATTAGGATGGAAGCAGCCTCTGTGGAAGGTAAAGTCTAATTAAAAAAGGAGGTGCACCTCTACAGGAGCTGTTCTCTGGAGAGATGGCGTCCAACACAGCGGAGATCTGCCACTGCACACGAAGTTGCTGGCTGCTAAAGGGCAGTGGCTATGTTGGCATGTGAGGCGTCCGTGCCCAGAGGCCAGCAGGGTGTGTCCTGGAGAAGCAGCTGGCAGAGTGCAGCCTGCCACGGCCTGGGTTCTCAGTGCCTGTCAAACCCCTAGGTTTAAATTTAAGTCCAGTAGTTGAGGTCTATAACTTACATATGGATGTGGAAAGGTCTGAAGTTGTATTCTCTAGGAGAGGGCGAGTTCACGCCGGTTCTTAGGTGTGGGGTCTGAAGGGACGTCACATTCTCATGGGGGCAGGGGGATCCTCTCCAGGTTCTTACTACAGCTTGGAATCAGTTCAAAGCTCTGGAACAGCACTCTAGCAAGAGAATCTGAAGCCGATAAATAGATGGTCTTTTGATTCATATGAACTGTATGCGACTGAATTTGATCTAGTTCTTGTACATTAAAATTTTAATAGCGTTGCTTAAACTGGATGTTAGACAAGGTTCTTTCACTGCTTTAAAAGATTGGTAGTTACTGAATGGTTGAATCGTGTAGTGAGGAAGTGGGCAGGGCTCTTTGCAGCAGCACACTGAGTACGGAATTAAGTGACAAGGAAACTTGAGGGTCCCTCAGGGACTAAAACTCTCATTCACTGACACAAGGCACAAGTCCTTTCTTGGACAGGGAACTGATCCAGAATATAAGTATGAGTTAACATAGAATAGAATTAGTCCCTTTAATTCTATTCTCCACATTCTTAATTAATCCCACCCTCTTGGGCCACTGCCTCATTTTATGTTCCTTTATAAATTTATACCACAAAACCCCAATTTATAGTATCACCATTGATAAGTTTTCTCAGGGTACACCTCTCCCAATTATTTTCATGCCCACCCTCTAGTCAGGACCGCTGGAATTTTTGTAGTTACATATTATCGTATGCCTTTTAATTTCAACCCATTAGAAATATTTGATAAATGTCTCCGTATAATATGTGGAAACTGTTCCTGAGGAAAGTATTTCCATGAATGCATCTAATTGACACATTGTCCTTTTTTAGAGATGCAGAGATTTCTAAGAGTGGTCCCAGTAACAGAGATCCCTAAATGAAAGAGGATAAGTGCTATTGCTTACTGAGATGCTCTTGGAATGATGGCCAGGCTCACTTTGAAGTAGAAAATAGAATAAAATCAGGTTTCAAGTTGCTTGCTTGCAATCAGAAAGGCCCACCAAGATTAATTTTTTTAGTGTTTACTGTATACTTGCTTGTTATCTTTATCCTGATGCATATCCTGATGCAGATTTTATGTTTTAGTGAGCAGAGTCTGTATCCACCAGTGCAGGGCCTGTTGGACAGTNAAGGCCCACCAAGATTAATTTTTTTAGTGTTTACTGTATACTTGCTTGTTATCTTTATCCTGATGCATATCCTGATGCAGATTTTATGTTTTAGTGAGCAGAGTCTGTATCCACCAGTGCAGGGCCTGTTGGACAGTAGGAAGGGGATATGGAGGATGGCTGTGAAGGGCATGGGAAAGTTGGGCAAAGTCAAGTGCAGTACTTAAGCTCCCCCAACTGACTTGTTTTTCTTCTTCTACTGCTGTAAGTTGGACATGACTTTTAACCTTCTGACAGTTCTTCCTTGGCAGTGAGGGGGTGAAATGCAATGCTTTCATTGTTTGTTCAACAAATGCTCATTGAATTCTTACTGTGTGTAATTACCTTGCTGGTGCTAAGGAAAATGCAGTCCTTGCCCTTAACACACCTGATAATAATTCAGAGCATCTTTTAAAAGCCATGTGGATGGCACAAATTATGGGTTCAAAAATGAAAAAATAGATATCTTGAGATGATCAAGGTGAGGCAGGTGAGGAGAAGGGATCCAGGTGTGGACTAGCAGAAGAAAAGGCATGCAGGGGAAACAGAAGGCCTGTTACAGAGGTGGAGAATGGACCATTTTAGCTGAATCCAAATATAGGTGAGTACGAGACAGTGGAGAGGTTACAATAAAAGAGAGGATGAAGGAATTAGACTGAGTACTTTGAGAGCTAGATTATGAAATTGAACCTTTATCTATTTACAGGAGATAATGGATACATTTTGCAAGTTGATTATTAAGCACTTAAGTAGCAGACACTGTAACAGACACTGGAGATATTGGAGGAAAAATAAGATGCAGCCTCTTAGCCTCAAATAGAGGCAGTGACGAGGCCCAGAAGAATTTGAACATGGGGGTGATGTTTTTTGGAGATGAGCCTCACGCATTATTCATAGTGGACTGGAATGGTGAAAAACTGGGGGCAGGCAATCCTGTCTCCTAGAGGTGTGGAGTGGTAGAAAGATATTAGAGTCAAGAAGTAAAATGGAGAAACAGACAAGGTGGGACAGGTGTCTGCTCCATCTCCTGGCCTGAGAGCTGTGTCTGAGGCTGCCTCTGGCCCCTCATGCCACGCTTTCTCACCGTCCCCAGTCACCATCTAACAAGCAGGTGAGTCCCCATGTGAATAGGCTGCCAACCCTCAGCTTACTTTCTGGGGGGAGTTATTTGCAAATTTTTTACACTTCTCTTCAGGCTCCAAGAAATATAAAATTTCTCTATTCTTAAATATCTTGCTTGTAGATTATCCTGATAAAAACTTTGTGTCCATGTCTGATCCCTCCAAAGGACTGTTTAAACACCTCAAAAGTAAGGGCTGTGTTTTTCATTTCTTTGATAGTGTCCACAGCATATTGGTCCGCCATACTCCTTTGTTGCCTGACAGATTCCCCA
>NW_007726865.1:2803-25089 GCF_000696425.1 Galeopterus variegatus | reverse complement strand
GGACTGTTTAAACACCTCAAAAGTAAGGGCTGTGTTTTTCATTTCTTTGATAGTGTCCACAGCATATTGGTCCGCCATACTCCTTTGTTGCCTGACAGATTCCCCAGTGAGATAAGGTTGTGAACGTATTACCAGATGAAAACTCCAGTTACAACCAAGTACAAATTTACTTATCTTTGGAGCAGTAAAATATGACATGTATGTGTGTGTGTGCATGTATGTGTGTTTCCCCCATCTATTCTTAGCAATCGTTGCTGAATACATAATTTCATGGTAAAAATATTTGTAATTTGGGAAATACCCAGCAGCTTCTTGGCCTTTAATATTATCCTGAAGCCACATAACTCTTTTTCTTTTCCACTTGCTGACAACACAGTTGTTCAGGGTCATACACTCAGGATGGGAGTGTCCTCTTGGTAAAAACTAACGGATATGTGGTTGTCCTAGCAGCTTCTGACCTTATTTCTAGTTTCTAAAAGTGTTCCCTGAGAGGATGCATGGGTCAGCTGTAACACCCCAGGGCCCTCCTCAGCTCTTCCTGAGCAGCCTGTGACCCCGGAGCTCTCCATTTTCTCCATGCTCACGCAGTTATATTCATGTAGTATAAGACAGATCTAAAAGGACTTTGCAGACGGGCATCTACAGGCAAAGGGGAGGCGGTATGTGTTGGGCACTCCTCCGACTGCCCATGGAGAACTGGGGGTAGCAGATGGTTGAATAGGGAGCTGCAGGAATGCCCGAAGCAGGAACCCATCCATGGGCAAAGGTGTACTCACTCTCGTGAGACTCAGAGCAAGCCCGCGAGAGTTGGCAAGCCCACCTGGGACACTGGCGTGGCCCATCTCCACCTTGTCAGTCACAGTTTTCTAACGCTCTTGCTTTTTCACGTTTGTTTTAAAAACAGCACTCCTTTTGAACATTTGCATTCCTTTTTTAAAAATTGATTTATTCCATCTGCTTGACACCACACGAATGATTTTTCATTTAATGTAGGCTAGTGCACTATTTCTCATTTTGATGGGGATTTGTCTTCAGAATTAATTTCTATCATTTCTTTCTGTCTTCATGTCTTTAGCAACTCTTACAAACATGACTTTGAAAACCTACTTTATATGATTCATTGGATCTTTAAAAAAAACACTGCTATTTCTTCCTATTCCGGAATTATTTTATTTAAAATGTTTTGAAGTTATATTTTTTCCTGCTTAGACCATAAAAAAAGTGTCATTCTCTTTATGTGTTAAATACGTGATATAAAAACATACCAGGATTGGTTCGTTGTGTTCACATATTTTGGAGGTTTTTTTTAGCCTTTGCAAACACAAGAGCAATACTATTACTTTTCTTTTACTTTGAACCTACCAGAGAAAAGATAGAGGTCGAAGTAGTTTTTCAGTTAGCTTAATCTTTCTTTTTACAAGAAAGTTCGTAACAAGAGTCTTGCCTGAAAGCCTTCTCCCTTCACGTTGCAGTTAGGAGCCCTGGCTGGTGCGTTGCACTACTTTGCCGAGCAGTCTTTTTTGGCATGAGCATTCTGAGATGACTGAATGCACGAACTGTCTTAAAAGGACAGCCTACTGTGATTCGTAATCTTCGTCCTGCAACAGTGGGCACAGATGCGTAAAACAAACAGACATTTTTCAGCTTTGTGCGAATTGTCACTTAAGCATTTTAAAACACGGAGTCTGTTCTTTCAGTGCGATGCACTCCTATTAATGTTAATAAAAGTCACACATTTACCTCAAAGCCAGAAAGGATGCCTCAGTCTTTCCCCAGTTCTCCTAGATTATAAAGAAAGAGTGTTGGGCCGGCCCGTGGTGCACTCGGGAGAGTGCGGTGCTGGGAGCGCAGCGACGCTCCGGCCGCGAGTTCGGATCCTATATAGGAATGGCCTGTGCGCTCACTGGCTGAGCACGGTGCCGGCGACACCACACCAAGGGTTGCAATCCCCTTACCGGTCACGAAAAAGACAAAAAAAAAAAAAAAAGAAAGAAAGAGTGTCTGTCCTTCTTTCCTTTTTGCAGTGGAGCAGGATAATAATGGAGCTTAGGCAGAATCTGGCAAGATTTAAAATAAAGCTCTGCATTTGTTGATGCCAGAAAAATACCCAGGTGTCCAAGCATAAACTCAAATGTTTTCATCTGTGCTTGGCACTTCTCAGACTTCTCTCTCTCTTTCTCACTTTGAAGGGAAAGTAAAAATCATTTTTATTTTTAAAGGATAAAATAGGTTAAAAAAATATTTTACATATAGTAGCTGCTCATTTTCTCATGAATTCAAATCAAGAGCCCTTATAGGATAGAATCTTTGTAAAAGAGAGGAGATGAAACACAGTAGATGAAAGACACAGATAGAAATAGTAGCAGCATAATGTTCACGTTACTTGTCTCTTCAGGGAGCATATTCCATTCTTCTTATTGAGCTGAACTGCCTCTGATGTTGGTGGGCTGAGTACACTGAAAATGCTTTGTTTTAAGACTCTTAGCAAGATCATTTCCCAAATCCTTACAGCCAAGAGTAATAGAAAACATCTGACAATAAAGCAGTATCATGAAGCATTGTTCTTGTAAGAATTACCATTTTATGTTTTCATTTTCTGTGTCAATCTACATGGTGACTCTTATTCACTTTGATTATTTTGGGGTAGTTCAGCATTTTGCTCAAAATATTTGGAGGCTTCACATTGCAATGGAAAGGGCATGGGTTTGGGGGTTTAGAATATAGACTCAAGTTTATTTAGCCAGTAAATATTTGTGTGCTGTGCACTCAACTGCCTAGCCTCCTAGTGGCTATGGAATTTTGTAAATAAAACAGTTTTTCTGAGCTTTGGTATGGTGGACATCTATCACATTTAGTCTGCCCAGCGATTTTCTTTTAGGAACTTCCTCTCCTCTACCTAAAAAGATTGCCAGTATCTTACCTTGTCTCAATCTGCCTTGTGTTGCTGTAACAGAATACCACAGACTAGGTAATTTATAATGAAAAGAAATTTATTTCTCACAGTTCTAGAGGCCGGGAAGTCTCTGTCATCTAGTGAGGGTCTCCATGCTGTGTCATCCCATAGTGGAAGGCAGAGAGAGCAAGAGAGTGCAAGAGCCAGAGAGCAAGAGGGGGCCAAAGTCACTTTTATAACAAGCCCACTCTCGAGATAACTAACCTACTTTCTCATGACATTAATCCATTGATGAAGGCACAGCATTCATGGCCTAATCACTTGTTGACAAGTCTCACCTATTAATGCTATCACAATGGCAATTAAATTTCAACATGAGTTTTGGAGGGGACATTCAAACCGTAGCATACTTCCTCTTGAATCAAGCAGGGCAATCTAAATACTCTACCCCATGGTCACAGTGATTAGTTGTGATGAGCATGTGGCCCAAACTAGGTCAATCTGGGAATTTTGCTGAAGCTCCCTGGAAAGAAGAGTTAGTGGGCTGTTCTCTACGAGTACAGGCTGTAAGGATGATATTAATGTTTCTAGGTATGAGTTCACCTAAGAATAAATTTTAACCTACAGAGAAGGAAGCCCCCACGAGAGCTCTAACAACATGTTTTGAATTGCTGCATCTAAACTTACCCGGATCCAGCCCTGGACATTTCAGTTATGTGAAATCAAACCTTTTTTTCTCTTTTACCTTTTTTTTGTTTCATTTTGTTGAGATGCATTGGAGTCCTGGCAATAACACTTTGGATCCTCATTGGTAAAATTGGAATAATAATGGTTTTCACTGTGAAGATTTGTTGTGATGACTGAATGAGACAGTGTAGGTGAAAGTGAAATACACATATTACCTGGAGTAGCATCATGGAGCATAGGTGAAGGACTTGGAATGTCCCCCCTGACCTTGAGGTGAGGAACGTGAGATAATGAGCACTGGGTTTAAGGTCTTGTATGCCCTAGGGAGGTTATCAGTTCTTAAGATGAATCTTGGCCATCTGCTCTAAGGTGTCATTATTACAAGTGAATTATGTTTATAATTTATACTAGTAGGAAAGGAATAAAACCCCATAACCACCGGTATCCATTCACTAAACAAATACTTGTGAGTGCCTCTATGTGTCAGGCACTGTTGAAGGTGCTGGAGATATAGCTGTGGATATGGTTGATAGGCTTCTGCCCCCATGGTGCTTACATTCCAATATAGATGCAACATCCTACACAGACACATACTCCAAATGGATTTTGGGTCAGTGTTTATTGTGCTGGAAATACAAATAACAATCTCATTTTCATTGCATAGCAGATTATGTTTCTGGTACAGAACACTAGGACCTTAAGAACCAGGTTGATTCCTGTCTTCAGTTACATACCTGTACATTTGATCCAGGTCTTCCCTGATCTTCTTTTTATTAAATTTGGCAAAGTGGGAGATGTGTGTGTGTGTGTGTGTGTAATTTTTTGCTCACCCTTATACCATCAGGAAGAATCTTGCTTGGAATAACGAAAAACAACCTTCTACCAGTATAATACATAAACTGATATATATTTTTCCAAATTTTTCTTCTGACATAGTCATCATGTCCATATATGTTTAGCTTAACCCAGTTCCATTCATTCATTTGTCCCTAGAAAAACAGCACCGATGAGCATCACAATTTACTAACGCATCCCACATTTTAAACTATGTCTATTTGAATATGAATGGGGTTTCTAATTCTATACCTTTTTGAGAAAATAGAATGATTCGATGAGTAAGAAGAGCAATAACACACACCATGCATACATATATACGTACACAAACATAAATGATCTGCCTCAGTAACATGTGTGTATCCAAAGTTATGACAGTATCAGAAAGAATTCATGTCTTCAGGACCTTAACTCATCATATAAGGGAAAGGATTTAAGAAGGCTAAGAACGAGAAGGTAATTTCCTGAAATGTAGAGGAGCTACACTTTCTCATTTTTCTATTTCTGCCTTTCTGCCTCCCTGAATGTACGATCTTCAAAATTAAGGGAGTTGTAAATATATTGTTTATCTCAAATTGAATTCCTTCTAAAATGGTGAGTCAATTTAATAGGTTATTAAGAAATAAAAGCACTTAATAGAAGGTAGCCATGGAATCTAAGTGAATTATTGACTGGGGAGATTAAAAAAAAATTTTTTTTGGCAAAATGGGAAAGCCCATTTGCAGATGGCCTCAGGATCCGTGAGTGAGGTCCCCGCCAGCGCAGAGGCAGCAGACGTCTGTATACTGCCCATTCAGAGCAGCCCCGCCCACCACTAGATGGCCACATGAAATGTACCAGGTTTGTTTGGTCACCCCTCTACTGCCAGAAGCAATCTTGCTTGGAATAAAGAAACGAAACCCTCTATCAGTATGACACATCAACTGATTTATCTAAAGTTTAAGTCTTCATATTAGAGATTGTGTTGGTTTGGCTTTAGTTGTGTTTCACTGATTCTAGCATTGTGTACAAAATGCAGTGCTCAAAAGCTATGTATGTTTAATGGAAAGAGTACAAACTTTGGAATAAAACAGACTAATCTGAGTCCTGGCTGTAGCACTTAGCATGTGGACAATAGGCTTTCTTTCTTTATTTCTAGGTCTATGGAATGTACTAACATTAATATAGCAAATATATTTCACAGGGCCTAGCTTCCAAAGCCCTGTAGTTCAGGTGTAGCCTAACTTTTTAAAATTACACATAGAAATGTTAAGCATGTGAAAGACATAAAAACTTTCCCCAGGCTAAAGTCTCTGTTGTAGATAAAGAGTTGTAACACAGCAAAATTGCTGGCTCCAAGGGCAGATGTCCTTGGTGCAGCTAAACCTAATGACTGCTGCCATGACAATTATCTTTCTGTTCTTTTGCAACCACTTATGCTCCTTTTCTGTAACTTGCCTACCTAAGGAATAAATATGGAGAGAAGACCAGAGTTTGGTGTTAATTTTCTGAGGAGGAATGCCTCTCTCTTGAGGGTTCCTGGAAATTAACCCCTTCGGGGCTTCTCACTGCTCAGAAGAAATGGGCTTTGAGTAATCCTTTGTGTCTCTGTCAGCCTGGGGGAGACATGACATAGGTCTACAGAAGAGTGTCCTGAATTTATGCTACAAGTTTCTGTAGAGTTATTGTTTTTGTATTTATTTTAGTCATCTTACACCCAAAGTCTAAAGTTCTTTTGCCATAATCTGATGGGAAGAGGATGGGAGTCCACAAATTACCATAAAGGTGTAGAGCTAGGGCTAGGTCTCACAGACCCCTTGATCCAATTGTCCAGACTGGGTCACAAAACCCTTCACATGCAGGTCTACGAACTAGGTAACAGGAAAAGGTCCTTGGAGCTGTGTGTGAAGAAACAATAGGCTTTATTTTTGGATGTGAGCTCTGCAGACTAGCAGTTCAGAGCTGCTGCCTCACACACCAGAAGAGCACACAAAAAAATAGCAACAAGCCAAAGGATACACAGTGCACGTGCACACTAACTCGACTCTCACACAACTTGTTTACAAAGGATGTGCTGCACCACACCCAGCCAGACCTGAGGGAAGGGGGCCTGACTAAACTACTCTGTTTTCCTCACAAAAGGGTTCACAGAATCAGATACTTCAAATAGTGCCTATAAACCAAATAAATAATGCCTTATATATGTACCTCATATGATACTATTTTTTAAAATATGTAAAAATAATCTCCAATAATAACTAAATAAAACTCATTTAGAAATATCACATAATTGCTTTTTGCAATTTTTTTTAATCGGTGAGTGACAAATGGCATAAATGATATGTGTGATTTATTGGATTTTTTTAAACTTCAAAAGGAGATCTCTATAAAGTTATGAACATTTAAAAATATTTTTTCCATTTATTTTTCTCTGATTATTTTGACCTCACTGTATTCTCTTTTCCTTTCCACCTTTCTTTCTCTCTAAATAATATTCACTATTTTTGATGTTCATAGTGTTTATTGGTTACTACTAAAAACTAGGCTGAAAAAAAATAGGTGGCCATTGTTTCTTCTCTTGGCTTTTCTTTCAGAATCTCTTCAGGTATATAAATTGTGTGAGCACTTCCACACTATACTACTTAAATATCTTTTTAAAATAGTTTTTTATCCCCTCAGCTGAGGTTCTCCTTGGGAGATTACAGTGTACATCACAATATACCAGTTTTGTTATACATATAACAACATCACTTCCAGAGATTCCAGGGTACCCAATACATTGAATTCCCTCCTGGTCAGAGCTTGAGAGGTAGATCATAAGACATCACATTTACTCAACTGTAATACATTCATTATTCCAAAACCCTTTCCATTGCCACTCCAAACAAAACTACTCAAAGTTGCTGCTAAACCTTCAGCCTCTAAGTATATTTTTATCTTATCTTTATTTTGAACAATAAATTTTGTAAATTTAAAATTTACATAAAGTTAAAATACAATAATAAAATTAAGAACATCTAATTTCCCACTGTAGAGCTAGGGCTGGGTCTGGAGCTCACAGACCCCTTGAGCCTGTTGTCTGGACTGGGTCACAAACCCTTCACATGCAGGTCTATGAGCTAGGTAACCAAAGAAAGGTCCTTGGAGCCTTGGTTGAAGAAAGAATAGTCTTTACTTAGCACACATATGTCTAAGAGCTAGGCAGTCCAAAGAGAAACTCTGAAACTCAATTGCTACTGGCAAAGTCCAAAGAAAAACTCAGCAGCTGCCAGAAAAGTAAACATGTTCTATTTTTAGACACAAGCTCTGCTGTCCAGCTGCTGCTTCACAAACTGAATAACACACAAGAATAGCAGCAAACTAAAAAGATACATGGGTGTGCATGTGCACTAACTCCACCCTCACACAACTTGTTTACAAAGAATGTGCTGCACTACCCCCACACAGACCTAAGGTGAGGGGTCCTGACTAAACTATTCTATTTTCCTCACACCCACCATCAAGAGTTAACTGTTAAAAAAATGGTCATATTTGCTTACCCTGTTTGTTGAATATGTGAAACATAACAAAAACCTAAAGTGCCCTTAACCACCATTACCTGTTGCATCCCCTAATCAGTTTTCAGAGGCAATCCTTACAAATAGTGTGCAGCTTTCTAGTTCATTTAAATGCATATACAAGCGACTATATGTGATTCCTTTGCAAGTTTTTATTCACTTATTTATTATCATATCAGTATCATTTTATCTTGCTTTTTTCACCTAATGTTTTTTTGATATCTATACATGTTATACAGTATTTTATTTTATGGTTACATTTTGTTTATTCCCCATTTGATGGTCACTTAAATTGCTTCCATTCAAAAATGTCATAATAATACATATCTTTGCAGCTGTGTGAGAAATTTTCTATCACATATGGCATTTAAAAATTTTATGCTATAGGAAAGATTATGATACAATGTTAAAACCTTAGAATTCCTCCTGTGGTAGAGTTATATTGATGCTAAAATTCTCTTTAGTTTTTCAGCATTGATGGTATTGTTTTGTTTTGCTAAGTTTTTGAAGTTTCTTTCTCCATCTTTCCTCTCAATTACGTCTACCCTTCCACAGGCCCCCTGACCACCCTCCTCTCCTCTCCTCCCCTCCATAGGTCTCCTCATAGCCAACTTCCTATTCCATTAATGCCTTAAATAGCCCAGTCACTCAGAGGATGTATGTACATACTGCTTTCTTGTGACACTTCCTCAGAAACAGCAAAAGTAAATCTGGTGGAAAAAAATCACAGAGAATGATCTAATCTTTAAAATGTTATCGGGCTGATATGAATGACTCAGATTCAGGAAATGACAAGTAATGTATTGTCATTTGGAAACAGAAATTGCTAATCTTTAACCCCTGACCATCCAGACGGTCACAGATAAGTTTTCATAATTACTTCCTAAATGGAGGCAGCAGGTAGCCTACTGCATTGAGTGCACATTCAATCACCATATGTCAGAGCTCATCACCAAATATCTTATGATGGTAGCAACGTAATTAAGCAAATATTTGAGGGAGCAAAAAGAGTTATAGAGACAAGTGACACAGTTGGGAGGAGAAAGGAAGCCTTGGATCTTGACAGTTTTTGTCCTAGAACTTGATTGGATTAAAAACTCCCGGACACAAATAGGCCAGGTACTTGTATTTTTACATATATAGTTCGTCCTCCACATCTGTGGGTTCTGCATACGTGGATTCAGCCAATGGCAAATTGAAAATATTTGAAAACAATAACAACAATAGAACAATAAAACATAATACAAAAAAGTACAGTATAACAGCTATTTATATAACATTTACATTGTATTAGGTATTACAAGTAATCTAGAGATGATTTTAAACATGGGGAGGATGTGCATAGATTATACGCAAATATTAAGCCATTTTATGTAAGAGACATGAGCATCCACAGATTTTGGTCTTCGTGGGGGGTCCTGGAACCAATCCCCCACGGGTACTGAGGGATAGTTGTACAGAACCTTTAAATTTCATTAGTCTGTTTATATCTGATGTGTAAAGAGGAAACTGAGGCTTGAATGAGGCTATACAGATGGCCTTTAAATGCAGGCCAGCTGTTCTGAGTTCAGTGCTCTCTTTATTGTATGACTTCACTTTTCTACATAAGTTGTAAGTGCTAAATGTCATTGCAGGGAGCAGGGCAGTCAGTATAGACAGTGTAGTGGCTTGAAGGAGTTTGAAGTCAGAATCACAATGGCCTCATTAGTTTGTGACCTTGGGCAAGTGCACTTATATCCCTATCAGTAAAGTTAGCTATTATTAAACACATCCACAGGGTAATCCTCACATATCATTACTGTCAAACATCAGTTTCCTTTCTTCTAACTTTTTTTTTACCCTTCAGAACTCCAACAAGTAACAAATGTACTGACAAAAGTTTCAGACATAAAAATTAGTGCTATTTAGAAAGGCAGTAGCTGGATGAAGGAACAAAAAGCCTTATCGAATGTTTTAAAAGAAACCCAGACATATTAATTCCAAAAAATTCATTCACACAAATAACAGGATACTGCTAATATCTTTTAAGGATGCTTTGCTAGATGGAAAAAAAATCATTTGTGACTATTATTATAATCTTAGAAGTAAATACCTGTTGGTGTATGCTGTTTAAATAGGTTTAAACATAGAGGACATTTGCATTGTTAATTAGTAAGAACGTATAAAAAACTTAGACATTGCAGGACTTTCATTTCTTCCCATGAAGATTTAAAGGCATTAGGAAATATTTTCCTCCCATAAAACCTAGAAAACTGGACTGTGATCCCTGAGAGAAGGGAAAGAGTAGAGACTGCAATTGCCACAGTTTACTGCTTAGAGGCAGTTTCCAGGGTGCAACACAAGCAGGGAAAATCCAAATGCAGATGGTGGTTTAGTGACTTGGGACAGCGATTGTAGTTTGGAGAGCCTAAGCAGTATAATTGATAGGCAGAATACCAGGGGGAAGGAACAGACAGACAGCTACCCAGACAGAAAGCTCTGTAGATCTGCATGTGGTCCTCTCTGAGTCTTTGGCGAAATACTTATCTACACATGCTGGGCTTGAATCTTTATAAGCCACGGAAAAGCCACCTGAAAGAAAATAGTGGCTTGACAAATCCCAGAGCTCAGATAGGACTGGGGATAGTTTATATTCTCACCAGCCTGAAAGAGGAAATATTGAGTTGTGTCAAGTATTGGACAGAGTTCTCAGAAGCATCATGCCTTCTAAATTAGCCCTACAGTGTAGTTTGCTCTGGACCCACCCTAATAAAGCTTACCAGCAAGCCTTGAAAGGGTCATTGTGATGTGCAAGTAAGAGTGCCATAACAAAGCCAAATACTCACGAAAGGAAAACTGCAAAATTCAACGTTCAATGACAGAGAATTCACAATGGCCAATAACTTATACAAAAATCACTCTGCTGGCAAATAAGCAGGAAAATATGCCCAATAATTAGGATGAAAATCTCAGTATAAAAGAACCAGAAGTGATGGAGATAAAGGAATTAGGATACGGGGATCTTAAAACAACAATTAAAATATGCTAAAGGATGTAAAAGAAAACATGAACATGATGAGGAGAGAAATGATATAAATGATAAAGAACCAAATGATACATTGAGCAATGAAAAATGCAACATCCACTAAGAAAA
Organism: Galeopterus variegatus; assembly: GCF_000696425.1. Taxonomy (NCBI): domain Eukaryota; kingdom Metazoa; phylum Chordata; class Mammalia; order Dermoptera; family Cynocephalidae; genus Galeopterus; species Galeopterus variegatus. Next base: position 14,006 of record NW_007726865.1, on the reverse strand, counting down.
ATAGACAGAATGAGATTAACAGTGGATTAGACACTGCAGAAGAGAAGAGCAGTGAACTTGAAGATAAAGCAACAGAAATGACCCCATGTTACTTGCAGAGAGAAAAAAATGACAGAAAATGAACAAAATCTCTGGGGCCTATTATACAATATCAAGCAATCTAACATACGTTTAATGATAGAGAAGAGGAGGAAGAGTGGGTAGTACAGAAAAAAATGTTAAGATTCAAGAAAACCAACAAATCCCAAGAAAAATAAAAATAAAGGAAAGCACAGTATTTCAGTCAGTGTTCAATTAGAAGAGAGAAACCAACCAGTAATTTAAACAGGAAAGTTTAGTATAAAGAATTATTAACCATGATGGGGGATTGGAGTAATGAGAGATTGGCCAGTGGGAAATAAAGAGAACTCTAAAGAATATGGGAGTAGCAGCCCTAAGGAACAGTGACTACCTTTAAGGCTGAGATAGAGCACTCAAGGAAGAGGCCCTTGTAGGGCTGAGGTCCCAGGGTGGCTCCAGACCTTACTGGAGAGGGCATGGTGGTGGCTCACTGATGGCAGAGAAGTCACTGTGGAGCCATGCTGGAGGAACATGCTGGAAATGTGCCTTCTGGAACTTGCTTCAATTCCCTACCCTAGGGAAGGCTACTCCTGGGGAGGTTCTTCACTGAAGGCACTCTGCTACAAAGCCACCTGCGGCAGATGCCAGGGGAAGTTGCTGGAGAGGAGTACTGCTGGCCACCGTGCACACTGGGAGCTGGGCACTGAGAAGCTGCATGTGCTTCAGGATCCTGTCACTTGAGCACAACAGAATCAGGATGGAAAGCTCCTTCCTCCTGTAGTGTCTCTCCAGTACCCTGTATTGATAAAAGTTATAGGCAGCTGGCAAAGGAAAAACAGTTAAAGGGCCAAGATCCATTTTTACAGAGTAGACAGTAAAGTAGAAATTTGGGTCTAACAGGTAATAAATTGATAACTGGCACAGTCCACCTGTTGACTACCCAGCTTCTGAATGCACTCTTCTACACACAGCTGAGCTTCTGTATAGCAAGAAAACAACGCATATTTGCACCTTGCAAGATACATCTACCTGACAAGTAAAAGTTCTCACTCTTTCCCAAAAAGGAAAAACACACAGCCCCGATACCATTGTATCTATTGCTGTTCATATATTTTTTTAATTTTTCTTTTTTTTTTAGTGAAACCTAATCGATTGTACATATCTCTGTGTTGCTGATCATATAAATTCCTGTCCAAATTCAGTCATAGACCCACTGAATAGTTTGTTACGTAAAGGGTAAAATTTAAAGTTAACTTCCAGTAATTTATATATAAAATAAAAATAGGAAAAAGGAAGAAGGCATCTAGGGTATACCAACAAACGTATACACATAGCAAAGAGAAAATATGCAAAGCTACTACAGCCCTCATTTCTATAACTTATCACCCGCTTGTAGTTGACATGTATGTCTTCCTTCTTTAACTGTCCATTCTGTGTTTCTCTTGCTCTCATCAGAACCTCAGCAACTCTGGGTTCTTTACCTGGGGGAGTAATGCAAACATTCCTAAATGGCGTGAGACATCAATCATTTTCCTTTCTGTTATAATTTTTAAATAACTTTTACTAGTGAGCATGGATGTATTATCAGTCATGGAAGTACAAAGAGGCATCCCCAAGTATCTTTTTTCTAGACATAGTTCTCTTTGCCTCCATTTTATAGCAGCGATCCAATTTTCTTTGATAATTGGGATAACTTCAGCCAGTAGACTAACACTTTTTTAAAATTTTTTTAATCTATTGGTTTAGTGATGTAAGGAGCCCATAGTGGCCAGACAGAAATTTCAGTGACACCATTCTTTGTGTCCCCGATGGAAGCATTTTCCCCTTGAGAACCAGTGCTAAAATTCTATACCCAGAAAAATATTTTTTAAAAATAAAGGCTTTTTCAGATGAGCAAAAGCTGAGAGTCATTATTATCTTTGTTTCTTTTTATGTGTCATTTAAATATGTCATTTAAAGTAAACCTATCCTTTATTCACTGGATTCATTTAAAATTGTACATTTGTTTTTTATCTTCTGCAGTATAAGTGTGCATTTTCTTCTACATTTTCCTGTTTGGTATTCATTAGGTTTCATAAATATGTGGATTGATATCCTTAGTCATTTCTGAAAAACGTTTAGGCATTGTTTCTTCAAATATTGCTTCCATTCCATTCTTCCTGTTCTCTCCTTCTGTGTTTCTAAGTAGCATCTGATAGACCTTCTTACTGTATATGTTATTGTCCTGCATTATTTTTTGTTTTTGTTTTTGTCTTTTAAAAATATTTTCTGTCTTTTTAGTTCTCCATGTTTCATTCAGCTGATATTCTGGTTCACTAACGCTCTCTCCACCTGGGTGTAATCTGCTAAATCCTTCCACTGAGTTCTTAATTTTAGTTATTGCATTTTTAAGTTTTTTCATTTCTATTTGGATCTTCTCCAAGTCATCCATGTCACCTTTAAATAGTTTCCATCTCACTGCTTATAGTTTTAAGCTTGGATTTTATCTCCTCAAATATAATAATAGCTGTTTCAGAGACTTTTGTTTGATAATTTCACTTTATAGAGTTCCTGTGGGTTTATTTTTTCCACTATTTCTCCTGATCTTTATTTATAGTATCCTGTTTCCTTGTAGGCTTATCTCTGACTCAGTTGAACATTAATATTTATAAGAATAATTTGAGGCTCCAGATGATATAATTTTCTCTTGAATATCGTTATGGACTCCATAAATTACAAAATACTGTGAATCTATCTGAATTGATTAGTAAGCTACAAATTGTGGGTTTATTTTTTCCACTATTTCTCCTGATCTTTATTTATAGTATCCTGTATCCTTGTAGGCTTATCTCTGACTCAGTTGAACATTAATATTTATAAGAATAATTTGAGGCTCCAGATGATATAATTTTCTCTTGAATATCTTTATGGACTCCATAAATTACAAAATACTGTGAATCTATCTGAATTGATTAGTAAGCTACAAATTAATGAGATTCCATTGTATCGTTGAGAAATGTATGTGTAGATCTGCCTTACTCTATCTCTTTATATCATTAAATCTCTTAATTTGGGGATGTTAACAACAAACTTTGGACCAGGCACTTATATTCCTGTTTTCTTGCATATTTTATTAAAACCGATTGAATTAATTTTCTAGTTTCCCTTTTAAGCTCCTCTTTGTATACTGAAAACATTTTTAAAAGTTATAGATTTAACATTCCAAGTCACAAAACTTTTAGTTTTAATTAATTAATAAATATATCTATATGCTTGAGTTTCATAACCATGTTTTTTTAATAATAATTTTCTATACATGATCTCTATTTATTTCTACTACTTTAGAAGACCGTTGTGAGTGCAACTAATGGGACAATAATAATAATTTTGCACAAGCACAGCCATGGAGATATTAATCTGTAATTTATCCTGATTGTATTGATGGCGTCTTATAGAATCAGATAGATTTTGGTCACAGTGATATGGTCCCATAGAGAATCTCTCTAATAAATGCCTGCCTGATATCAAAATGCTGTGATAAAAAGAAATGTTTTAAAAGTTAATTTGAAATAATTTAAGTTTATTAATCATCAAGTGTGGAACTCATACCTTTCCTAAGAGCTTCTGGTAATTACCTGCTTTAATTCAATATTCATTCCAACAAAAAGATAAAACCAAGTTGCAGTCAGTCATAATAATTCCTTCCCTTCTCACTCCCATTTCTTGCCAAATTATCACCCTATTTCATTGTAGCTCTTTCTTCAGCTTTATTACATCTAACCATGAGCATTTTATAGTTATCTCTTTGATTATAACATTGTTCCTTTGGGGAAAAACAAGACCTTGAATTATGCTATTTTTCCAAATGCTTCCAGAATTGGAAATGCATCATTACTCAAATAAGTAATATACATATGTGTTTAATTAAAATTTATTTTTTTTGAAACACAAAAATAAATATTGTCTCTTTATAACTAGATCACCAGTTATATTTCTCTTTTCCACAGGGAGCAAAATCATACCCAAGCTTAGGATATAAGAGCAGAATATATACATAATAACGGAATTTAAATTATTTTCTATCTATTATTTTCCTTTCTACCCTATACCTCTTTACTTCATCATATTGCCTTCTACTCATAGAGACTTTATATTTATATAAAACAAAACAAAACAAAAAGGAGACAGTAGATGCAGAAATGGATTTTTCCTTCATTTATGTACAAAAAATACCCCATATATTTTGGCCCACATTGGGGAGAAAGTAATTCAGCTTTTCTTTGATTGTATTCTTTTGTTTGTAAAATAGTGTAATAATTTCTCACTTCGGTGTTTTTTAGCCTTTTTTTCTAAGAAGCAGAGATAGTCATATTTTCTCAGTTTTTCAAAAATTTAAATAATTTTTTGTGTTCTGTAAGGTTTGTCCTTAAGATAATTTTAATACTTTTGTTTTTTCACAAAGCAAGGATCCCTGGAAAGTTCAGAGGGGTATAAAAAGGAGGGGGATGAAAGAACAGGGAGCTATCTAAGCCATCGTGGGCTAAGCTTACAGTCCATTAGGCCTCGTGGGCACTTGGTCTTCCTAAGATCCACTGAAGGTTTGAGATGGAGCAAGATCTGCAGCCTTGTGCCGGGAGCCCAGATGCCAGGTTGGACACCTGAGTCTCAACAACCATGAGAGACCCAACTCCTGAGTTCATGGTCTTCATGACGGATTTAACAACAAACAACCCTGAAACTCTTTGAGGACTTTAACCAAACTATTATAGGACTATTAGATACGAAAGATACTCGTCATTAGGCTTGGATTTTATTATGGTGTCTATATCAATGAACTAAAAACACAGTATAGTACTTTTAAAGGATCAAATTCCCTCTGTATGTGGAAGCAATAATATTAGTTTTCTTTCTTTTTTTTTTTTTTAAACTTGATTAACCTTCCTGTACCCTCCCCATTATCTGTACAAGTCAGTGTGTATTGGTCATATTGGTACTAAAAGCATTTGGAAACCTTTAATGATATCCTGTTCCCCTTAGTTCTTCATAAATATAGCACTGATTTCCCATTCAGTGCTATTGAAGCTTTTGTTGTATAATTTTTGCCTTTGTAGAGTCCATGTTAACGTCATTGTAATAACTTTGGTACTTAAGTCCCTACAAAGTATTCCTTTTCTCTATTGTATTAGAGAATAACTAACAGGCAGGGGATGTACAGGTTCCAACACTTCATGGGCTCAAGAACTCCATTGACCAATCCTAGTCCCAGTCAGCACAGCATAATTGAGGAAGGCCACCTGTGTTCCATTTGCCACTCTGCTTGGAAGATAGAGGAAGAGGGCCACAGCCAAGGAATGTGGATGGCTTCTAGAACATGGAAAAGGCAAGGTAGTAGATTTTCTCCTAGAGCCGCCATAAAGAAATGCAACCCTGCTGACACCTTGATTTTAGCTTAGTGAGACCCATTTTAGACTTGCAAATTACAGAACTGTAAAATAATAAATCTGTGTTGTTTTAAGCCACTAGATGTATGGTAATTTGTTGCAGCACGAATAGAAAACTAACTAGAGGGTACTTCAAAAAGTTCATGGAAAGATTTGTATTATCTTTCAATTCTATTTTTCCATGAACTTTTTGAAATGTCCCTGTACAACATCCTTAATTATCTCACTGTTCATTCAGCTGGATCATGAAGCTTAATGATGACAAAGTAGACAAGGCCTTTGTTTAAAATTACTTTAAGTTCATTTATACCTATTGTGACATCAGGAGCACTTTGTGGCATTCAGAATTTTTAATACAGTTCAGGAAATTTCTGCTTCTGGAGTGTCCCTGAATCATTCAGATAGAGTATTTAATGTAAACATAATTTCTAACTACCCAAGTAAAAAGAAAGAGGTAAGGCGTGAGTCAGTGAGATGCTGGAGCCAGCTTGTATTGGTTTGGAAGAGACAGTTGTCAAAATTTTAGGAATTTTATGAACAATGAAAACATTCACAGTGGGTGTATTTACTCCCCAGAAATCAGCAGACACAACAGAGCTAGAGCTGATGCTAACCCTTTACCTGAGCACACCAGCTAGGATCCTCTCGGACAGAGGAAGCTTGCCCCACCTTCCCACTTCTAAAATTTACCCCCTCCTGTCAAGGTGGTGTGCATCTTCTAGATGACTTTCTGTTGTGTTCTCAGATAAAACGTATAATTTTGTTACCATTTTTTTCTCTTTATTTTTTTTATAGTGTCACAGTAAACATTGTTCTATACCTTGTTTTTCCCTCAGCAAAATCTTGGAGATCTGTCCATGTTAACTCATATAGAGCTGACTCATATACTAAACTATAATATTCCATATATCATATACGTAAGTATACATATACTATCATATAGTTTAATTTGTGTAACAAATGCCCCGCTTATGAATATGTGCATAGTTTTAAATATTCTACTATTACAACAATGCAGCAAGAGTTTTTTTTTTTAAACCTGCTTTCTGGCCTCTATGCATCTAGGTTAAATAATGATATTTGGAATTTCTGGGTCTGAGGGTATAAGCATTTACAATTTTAATAATACTGTCAAATTGCTTTCCTAAGAGGCTGTGATAATTCACAGCTCTACCAGCAGTGCGTGGCAATGCAGTTTCTCTAATTTTGACCTCGATGTAGTCAATTTACATTTGCCAACATGATGGATAAAAAGTGGTCATTCTAATTGTGTTTCCTTGATCACTCCCAAGGCTTAACATAATTTCATGTTTATTGGATATTTGTACATGTTTCATCTGGTTTTGGTGCTTTCCCCACTTTCCTTTTATTTTTTGTCTTTTTTTCTAAACAATTTTTAAGCTACACTCTGATTACTAATCATCTGTGTATTATGTTGCAAATATTTTCTCCCCAATTATCTCTTGATATTGTTTTTTTCAACTTGAAATAATCTTTATAGTTTAGAATAGCACTCAATTTACAAAAAAGTTGCAAAAGCAGTACAGAGAGTTCCTGCACACCCTCACCCAGTTTCTCCTACTGCTAACGTTTTATATTACTCTGGTGCATTTGTCACAGCTAATGAACCAATATCGACCCATTATTATTAACTAAAGTTCATACTTAATTCACATTTTATCAGTTTTTCCCAATGTCCTTTTTCTGTTTCAGGATTCCATTCAGAATTCCAGTTTATGTTTAGTTGTCAAGTCTCTTTAGCCTCCTCTTAATTATGACATGTTCTCAGATTTTCCTTTTTTTAAACTTCATTTACTTTCACCATCTATTAATACTTTTCACCTGCATATTTTAAAAATACATTAAATAAAATAATTATCTTAATTTTGAAAATGAGAGTAAAAATATTCAAGAGTTTGTGAGCTATGGTTTGGAAGCTTTATATTTTTTATGGCTTAATCTCTTTTATATTAATTATTTTGGTTTTTACTACCGGAAGAGCCAATTAGTACCTAGTAATACTAGTTTCCTACATCACTTCTCACCCATTTCTGAGGTCACTGCCACCTTAATTTCCTTTGGTATTTACCTCTTTATCTGTCTATGTGATGATGCTTTTTTAAAAAAAAGATGTTTTCAGCAATTCCTATTAATCACCTCCCCAACCCTTTGAAGGATAAAAATTTAGCTTTCTTTTACTATTCCTTGTCCCCACCCAGCAAGCACTCTTTTTATCCTCCCAACAGTGTTCTACTGTGATTTCAGTTATGCTGATGCTCAGTGTTTCTGATACTTCAAAGCTGATGGCAGCTGAGCCTTACATTGCGCCAACACTATCACCTCTTCCTATGCAATCCCACTCCCCCGATGGAGAGAATGACTGCCTTCTGTTTCGTCTGCTTCATTTCCTATGTATTTATCACTAATTCAATCTGAAGTTCTTTGTCAGTTATCTAAAACTCTAGCCTTCACTCATCAAGAACTTTATTATTTCCATCTTGCTGAAGAAGAATCTTCAGGAACCTTCTGTTATTCCCGCATCGGGTCTGACTGCCCTCTTGGTGGGCATCCTGGACTCTCCTCTCCCTTCACCTCATTGCTACACTGGACCCCCCCACCACCATCTCCAGCAGCCCTGTTGCCCTTTACCTTGGTTTACTTCCTCTTTTTGGAGGAGCATATTCTTCAGGACTGTGCTGAGAAAGGCTTCATGAGAAGCATAATTCCTGTAATTTTGCATACCCCAAAACATCTGTATTCTACCTTCAGACCAGATCATAGTTTGAGACATATGTAAAATTCTAGGTAAAAAGTAATTATTTCCTAAAAACAAGAAGTTTGAATACAATGTTCCATGTTGTGCAGCTTCCAGTGTTGCTTCTGACACATCTAATACTATTCTGATCCTTTTTAGGTGATTTGTTTCCCCCCCTGTCTCTGGAAGCTTATAAGATCTTCTCTTCGACCCCCACATCCTTAGATCTGATGCTGACATGCTGTGTGGTGGATCTCTTTTCACCCACTGTGCCAGGCATGTGGTGGACTCTTTCACCAGTGTTGAAAAATTTTCTTGATAATGACTACCTCTTTTGTCTATAGTTTGTTTTTCTGAAACTACTACGAGTCAGATGCTGAAATTCCTGGACCAGTCTTCTATTTTTCTTATCTCCCCCCATCCCCGGCTCCATCTAGTCTTTTGTCTCTTTATCTTTTTGTTTTATTTTCTAGGGGGGGGGGTTCTACAACTTTGTCTTTCTGTCAACCTTATGAGAAATAATAGCATATACTACATCCACTTAAAGTATAAAATTGTATGGTCCTTAAAATCCAGTACCACAATGAAGATACAGAACATCTCAACCAATATATTCCTCATGTCCCTTTGCAGTCCATCTTTCCAACTGTACCTGGCCCCAGGCAACTACAATTCTGTTTTTCTGTTATTATATATTAGTTTACATTTTATATAAATAGAATCTTACAATATGACATTTTTATGTTTGGCTTGTTTCACTTAGGATAACGACCGCTGAATAAACACTACGAGTTGTTTATCCAGGGACCTGTTGATGGGCATTTGGGTTGTTTCTAGTTTGGGGCTATTGTGAATAAAGCTGCTATGAACATTTGTGTACGTCTTTGTATGACAATGTAGGCTTTCGTTTCTCTTGGGTGAGTACCTAAAAGAGGAATGTCTGGGTGGTATGGCAGATGTATTTTTAACTTTTAAAAATAATGTCAAACAGTTTTCCAAACAAGTTTTTCATTTTACATTCCTACAGGCGTGTGAGTTGAGTTGTTCCATATTTATGCCGCCACTTGGTACTGTCAGTCTTCCGTCAGTCAGCCGTCTGAGCTGCTGCGTGGTGATAGCTCATAGTTTTAATTAGCATTTACCTGATGGCTGATCATGTCAAGCATCTTTTCATGGTTGTACATGTTTTTTTGTGAAGCATTTGTTCAAATGTTTTGGTAATGATTTTATTGGGGTGTCTTATTAAATTGTAAGAATTTTATAGTTTTAGATTTTACATTTAGGTTTAGGATCAATTTTTAAAAAAATAGGATAAAGATGGATATTAATTCTTATCTGCACCCTGAAAATCTGGGTACTGATTTATTCTGTCATTATTTGTTGAGGAGACTTTCCTTTCTCTGCTGAATTTCCTTAACATTTTTGCATTGACCACACATGTATAGGCTTATTTCTAGACTCTTTTCCCTTCTATTGATCTGTAAGTTAATATGTATATAAGTTAAAAATATATATTCTGAACTTGTTGGCTGTAGGGTTCTATAAATGTCAATTGAGATGTAATACTGTTATTCAGATCTACTGTCTTTACTGCATTTTATCTAGTTGTTCTATCAATGTTAAAATATCCTACAGTGCTTGTGGCATTATCTGTTTCTTCCTTTATGTCTGTTAATTTTTGTTACATGTATTTTGAGGCTCTGTTATTAGGTACACACACATTTGTAATTGTTAGGTCTTTTGATGAATTGTCCCTTTTCTTTCTTTATGAAATATTCCTGTTTATCTCTCATAATTATCTTTTTCTTGAAGTCTATTTTATCTGTTATGGTCATTGCAGCACTTTCATGATTTCTATGTGCATAGGTTATCTTTTTTAAACTTGGGTCTTTTTATTAAATTGTATCTCCTGTAGACAACATATAGTTGGGTTTTCTGATAACCTTTCTTTTAATTGGAATGTTTATTCCATTGATATTTAATGTAATTGTTGGTACGATCAGACTTGTTTTCAATTCATTCTCTCTGTTTTTTGTTCCTTTGCTCCAACTTTCTTGGCTTTTTTTTGAAGAGTTGAATATATTTTGGAATTCTATTTTAATTTATCTATTTGTGTTTTAAATATATCTTGTGGAATTTTTTGTATTTACTTGTTTTAATTGTACATATTTACGGGGCACATTATGTTGCTTCAGTACATGTGTATATTGTCTAATGATCCAATTAGGATAGTTAGAATATAAATCACCTTAACATTTATCATTTCTTTGTAGCAATAACATTCAAGATTGTCTTTCTGGTTATCTTGAAACATTCAACACAATATTGTTAGCTATAGTCACCCTAGAACACTAGAACTTATTCTTCCTGTCCAACTGTGATTTTGTACCTGTTGACCCCATTCTCCCCTCTTCCCAATATCCCTAGCCTCTGATAACCACTCTCCTACTTCTCTACTTCTATGAGAACAACTTTTTAAGATTCCACATATGAATGAAATCATGTGGTGGTTGTCTTTCTGTGTGTGGCTTACTTCACTTAACATGATGGACTCCGGGTTCATTCATGTTGCTGCAAATGGCAGGATTTCTTTTTCTTTTCTTTTCTTAAATAGCTGAATAGTATTCCATTGTGTATATATACCACATTTCTTTATCCATTCATCTCTTGATGGACATTTAGGATGATTCCATCTCTTGGCTGTTGTGACTAGTGCTGCAATAACATGGGAGTGCAGATATCTCTTAAACATACTGGTTTTATACCCAGTAGTGAGATTGATGAATCATAAGGTAGTTTTATTTTCAATTTTTTGAGAAATCTCCATACTGTTTTTCATAATGACTGTACTAATTTATACTCCCACCAACAGTGTATAAGAATTCCCTATTCTCTGTGTCCTTGCCAACACTTTGCTATTTTTTGTTTTTTTTGATAATAGCTAGTCTAACTGGGGTGAAGTGATATT
>NW_007726865.1:1160-2257 GCF_000696425.1 Galeopterus variegatus | reverse complement strand
TATACCCAGTAGTGAGATTGATGAATCATAAGGTAGTTTTATTTTCAATTTTTTGAGAAATATGCATACTGTTTTTCATAATGACTGTACTAATTTACACTCCCACCAACAGTGTATAAGAATTCCCTATTCTCTGTGTCCTTGACAACACTTTGCTATTTTTTGTTTTTTTGATAATAGCTAGTCTAACTGGGGTGAAGTGATATTTCACTGTGGTTTTGATTTGTATTTCCCTGGTAATTAGTGATGTTGAGCATTTCTTTCAGGTACCTGTTGGCTATTTGAATGATTTCTTTTGAGAAATGTCTATTTACATCTTTCGTCCATTTTTAAATCAGATTTTTTGTTTTTTATTGTTGTTGAGTTGTTTGAGTCCCTTATATATACTGAATATTAGCCCCTTTTCAGATGCATAGTTTGCAAATACTTTCTCCTATTGTGTAGGTTGTCTCTTCATTTTGTTGATTGTTTCCTTTGCTGTGCAGAAACTTTTTAGTTTGAAATATTTCCATTTGTCTATTTTTACTTTTGTTGCCAATGATTTTGAAGTCTTGTTCAAAAAAGCCTTGCCCGGTTCAATTTCATGAAGAATTTCCCTTATATTTTCTTCCAGTAGTTTCATAATTTCAGGTCTTAAATTTAAATCTTTAATCCATTTTGAATTGGTAGTTGTATATGGTGGGAAATAGGAGCCTAGTTTCAATGTTCTGCATGTGGAGATCCAGTTTTCCTAGCACTATTTACTGAAGATACTATTCTTTCCCCAATGTGTATTTTTGGCACCTTTGCTGTAAATCAGTTGGCTATAAATGCATGAATTTATTTCTGGGATCTCTATTCTTTTCCATTGGTCTATGTATCTGTTTTTATGGCTATACTATGCTGTTTCAGTTATTATAGCTTTATAGCATAATTTGAAGTAAGGTAGTGCAATGCCTCCAGGTTTGTTCTTTTTGTTCAAGATTGCTTTGGCTATTCAGGGTCTTTTGTGCTTCCATATGAATTTCAGGATTTTTTTTCTATTTCTGTGAAGAAGGTCATTGGTATTTTGATAGGGATTGCATTGAATCTGTAGATCACCTCGGATAGTATGGACA
>NW_007726865.1:0-688 GCF_000696425.1 Galeopterus variegatus | reverse complement strand
ATTTTCATTATAGAGATCTTTCACTTCCTTGGTTATGTTTATTCCTAGATATTTTATTATTATTTTTTTAGTAGCTATTGTAAATGGGATTACTTTCTGGATTTCTCATTCAGATAGTTCATTATTGGTGTATAAAAATGCTAATGATTTTTGTGTGTTGATTTTGTGTCCTGCAACCTTACGGATAGTTCTAACAGTTTTTTGGTGGAATCTTTAGGATTTTCTGTGTGTGTGTGTGTGTGTGTGTGTGTGTGTGTGTGTGTGTATTGATCATGTCATCTGCAAATAGGAATAATTTCACATCCTCCTTTTCAATTTGGATGCCGTTTATCTTTCTCTTGCCTGATTGCTCTGGCTAGAACTTCCAGAACTATGTTGAATAAAAGTGGTGGAAGTCACCATCCTTGTCTTGTTACAAATCTTAGAGAAAAAGCTTGCATCTTTTGTCCATTCTCTATCATATTAGCTGTTGGTTTTTTGTATATGGTCTTTATTGTGTCGAGGTACATTTCTTCTTTATTTAATTTGTTGAGTATTTTTATTATGAAGGAATGTTGGATTTTGTCAAATCTTTTTTCTGTATCTATTGAAATGATCCTATGTCCTTCATTCTGTTGATGTGATGTGTCATGTTTATTGATTTGCTTATATTGAACCATTCTTGCATTCCTGGGATAAACCCCACTCG
>NW_007726864.1:531073-542856 GCF_000696425.1 Galeopterus variegatus | reverse complement strand
GCTCACAGGATCACGCTGTCTCCTGTCACGGCCGCTCCAGACCCGTCGCCATCTTAGAATCGACCTTGGCATTATGAACACCATGCTCTAACCAACTGAGCTAGCCAGGTAGCCCAAGACATCAGTTTTTGTTATTGAGTTTATACAAACAACTCTTAGATCACTGACTTCTGATCAGAGTCACAAATCAATCAAAAAATAATATTTCCAGCTCTAAAAAGTTATTTTACATCAATAAACTTAGATCTCATCTGTGATCCTTAGATGGCAAGGTATCAGGTCATAAGTCAGATGTCTTAGTCATTAAAGTTAATACAGTTGGCCCTCAGTATCCATGGGTTCCAAATCCATGAATTCAAACAACTGGGGATTGAAAATATTTTAAAAAATTGCAACTGAACTGAACATGTATAGACTTTTTTTCTCATCATTATTCCCTAGACAATATAGTGTAACAACTATTTACATAGCATTTACATTGTATTAGGTATTATATGTAATCTAGAGATGATTTAAAATATAGAGAAGGATATGCATAGGTTATATGAAAACACTACACCATTTTATATCAGGGACTTGAGGATCCAAGGATTTAATTATTCATGGGAGGTCCTGGAACCAATCCCCTGTGGATATCAAGGAAGGACTATACTTAACCTAGGGAGAAAGCCCTATAATTTAGAGTTCAAAGAAAATAAAGTTGAAATTTGTTCCCCCATTACAACCAAGCTTTGCCTCATTATAGGTCCCTTGAGAAAGACAGATGAAATTGAACTTAATTTCATCTCCAGTAATCAATTTCAGGAAGATGTCTATGGGTAAAGAGAAAATAAACTGGCCAGAGGGGTGATGAGCCTTACCCATGTGCCTAGGTAGAGACTTGGGTTGGTATATCTAATAGCAGGGACTGTGGCTTGTCCAGAGTCTTCCGTGAGTACAAGGGCCAGCTCTATGGCTGCTAGAACAAGAAGAAACCCAACAAGGACCTGAGAGGGGAAAAAGAGTACTGTTAGGAGAATATCATTCTTTATAAGACTCTTAGTTTCCAATTAGTAGCACATGATAAAAATAGTATAGAGTGATTCAGATAATACAAGAAATATTTCTGGAAATATGAATGGATACTTATAGTTCAAGTAATGGAATAAAGTTCAAAGTATGCCATGGTAAGCACTTTTGAAGTACGTTGAATGTGATGGTTACAAAATTTGTCCACAAATTTTTTGATACTCCTCCTTTCAAAAAGTAGAGCTTACTTCCCCTTCCCATGAGTGTGGTCTGGACTTAACGACTTGAAATCAATAAATGGAAAATAGCAGAAATGACAATGTGTGATTTCCAAGACTAGGTCATAAAAAGCAATGTGGCTTCTTTCTACTTGTTCTCTTTCTTGGATCACTCCCTCTGGGGAAAGCTACCAGCCCTGTCATTAGGACACTCAAATAGCTCTAGGAAGAGGTCCACATGGTAAGGAGCTGAGACCTCCCGCCAACAGCCATACGAGTGAGTCATCTTAGAAGCAGATCTATCTAACCCCAGTCAAGCCTTCGAAGACTGAAGTCCCAGCAAGTACATATTAACTGCAACCTCATGAGAGACCTTGAAGCAGAATCCAGGTAAGCTTCTTCCAAAATTCTGACCCATAGAAACTATAAGATAAAAAAAGTTTATGTTATAAGCTGCTAAATTTTGGAGTAATTTGTTACACAGCAATAGAAAATTTAAAAAGTGAATCTCCACCCCAACTGGATGGCACTATTCTCTTTCTTTGGCCATTGGTGCTAGCCTTGATTCCATATAAACTCTGAAGTTAACGTTGCAAATAGTTGAGACTATTTCACCCCATCATGACCCCAAGCCAATTTATATTTGTTCTATGAATTTATAAGACACGATACACATTGTACTATTCTATAGGTCCACCACTCATCCATCAGGAGGGGAAATTACTGCCTCCGTTGAGGAGGTGCACCAGTATCTTGGCCGCCAAAATGAAGATTTTGTCTAGGACCATCTCCTCTACTCTCATCCCTTTCTACTCCCATTCACCTATACCTACTCATTCTCATAAGTCTCATTCTTCCAGAACGGCTCAGGCAGAGATATTGGGCCCTTTGTAATGAAAAGTAGCCAAAGAAGAAGATAAATGCACCTTTAACTAATAAGTGCCAGTGCTATAATTTAGCAAAGAGTAGAGTCAAAGACATGTTAATAATGGGGTGCATTTTTCTCAAGTATGTAATACACCATATTGTGCTATCCTCACAAGAGACTATGAGGTTTTGGGGAAAAAGTGATAACTTTTGAAGTGGTAAGTTATGTTTGCCTTTAGGTAAATTAGGAGGTAAACTAGATCAAGCTGGAGCTAAAGCATGCACTCTTGAGGATGACCACTCCCAGGCCAAGGAAAAGGAGACAGCCTTGCCACAGGCTTACATACATTAAACTCATACAATTGATTAGAAGTACACTGAGAAATTTATATTAAAAATACCCAATGTACTTTATACAAAACTTCTACAAAGCAATTTTAAAAAACATTAATAACCCAATGCAAAAAAGGTGTAGAATATAAATAGATAATTTAAAGAAAAAAAACCCATACAAATGGCTTTTAAACATATGAAAATATGCTTAACCTCACTAATAATGGGTACAATTTGAAATCATGACATACCAGTTTCGATTAGCAAACAAGAAAAAGTTTGATAAAAAAAGTTGGTGAGACTGAAGAAAAACCTCTTGAGGGCAATTTGCATTATCTATCAACCTTTAACTCAGTTATTTCCTTTCTATGCATTTATCCTACAGACACACTCATATGTACAAAGCTAGTTATTGCAGAATTGCTTATGATGGCAGAAGATTAGAAACCACCTAAATTCTTATCATACAGGGCACATAAATTATGATACATCCCAATAACAGCATCTTAAGTAGTCATTAAAAAGAAAAAAGTAGATCTTTATGTGCTAAAATGGGAGGATCTCCAAGACACCAGACAGCATACATGGAACACTAACATTTGTGTGAAGAAATATATGCATATAGGTGTTTGTAAAAGCACGGGTTTCCTCCAAAAGGATATGCAAGAAACCGGTATCAGTGGCTGCCAACTAAGACAGGAATGACTGACTGGAGTATTGTGCACCTGTTTGTACCTTTTGAATTTTGTAACTCTCTGAGAATTATCTAGTACTCATAGAAAGGCAAAGTAAATGAGATGCCATTTTTGCATATAAATTTACAAAGATGGAAATATTATACTCAGTGCTGACAAGGCTGCAGAGACATGTACTGTAACTCAATTTCTGTGAGAATCTAAGTTGGCAAAAACCTTCCTAGGTTATAGGAAGTTTCCATTATGTTTCAAAGTCTTAAACTGCTCATATACTTTGATATAGTAATTCTACTTCTAGGAATCAATTCCGAGGAAATAATCTGAATATGAGACAAATATCTATGCGCAAGAATGTTAATTGGAGTCTCATTTTTAATAGTAAAGAATTTTAAAACTTGGGTTATTTTAAACCCAAAACAGTCAAGGAGGGGTTTGTTGGGTGGAGTTAATGTTGCAAGAGTTGTTAAAGCAAGTTATGGTATACTCAGGTGATGAAAATTATGTAGTCATCAAAATTATGTTTAAGAATAATATTAATAACACTGAGAAATGATTTGTATATCATCTCAAATGAAGAAACTAGCCTACAAAATTGCATATAATGAGTTCAATTATATTTTTAAATTTTGTATAGAAAAACTTGGCAAGGGCCAGCCCGTGGCTCACTTGGGAGAGTAAGGTGCTGACAACACCAAGTCAAGGGTTATGATCCCCTTACCAGTCATCTTTTTTTAAAGAAGAAAAAGAAAAACATGGCAGTTTCCCGTCCAAAATGCCAGATTTAGTACATTTCTTTATCTCCCATTCCTCCCCATCCTATTGAAATGATAGTAAAATAAGCACCTAAGCAAATAAATCCATAACAGCACTGAGAATATGAATGCAGAAGGATGAGCTCAGTAGACCAGGTAAGTTTTAGAAGATTAAAAGCAAACTTATCAATAGTGACAGGTAAAGAGCAGAAAAGCCATGGCCCAAAACACACACAGTAAAAGGCAGCAGTGAGGGCCGGCCCGTGGCTCACTCGGTAGAGTGCGGTGGTGATAACACCAAGGCCGCGGGGTCGGATCCTATATAGGGATGGCCGGTTTGCTCACTGGCTGAGCGTGGGGCTGACAACACCAAACAGGTCTCTTTGTAAATAAGTCCCCTCAAATTATCCTATTTTGCCTCAACCATCTGTTTACTTTTGGGACCCTGACTGGTAGTTACCTACACCAAACCACTCTCTTCTTCCCAACAGAGCCCCCCTTTTGTAAAATATTCACTCTACTCAGCTCAGTGATATGCCTGAGAGGAAGCTGGACCCATTTCCAATCCCATGGGGTGAATCAAAACCAATCATGATGGTTCCATTCCCCCGACCAGTGTTTTCTTTAGCCACGGGCAAAGATAAGTGGGAGACAGCTTGTGGGGGATTCTGGGAAAGGTTTTCCTCACTGATCAAAGTGATACATAGATCCAGAATATATAAAGAACTCTTACACCTCAACAATAAAAAGACACAAGCAACCCACTGAAAAAATGGGCAAAGGGTTTGAATAGGCATTTCTTCAAAGAAACTATGCAAGTGGCCATAAGCATAAAAAAGCTGCTCAACTTTATTAGTCATTAGTGAAATGCAAATCAAAACCACAATGAGATACACTTCACACCTATGAGGACAGCTATAATGAAAAGATGGACAGTAACAAGTGTTGCTGAGGATGAGTATTACAGCCTCATATACTTCTGGTGGGAATGTGAAAGGGCACAGCCACTGTGAAATACAGTTTGTCAGTTCCTCAAAATATTAAACGTAGAATTACCATATAACCCAGCAATTCTACTAGTAAGTATATACCCAAGAGAACCAAAAACCCATGTCCAGCCAAAAAATTGTACACAAATGTTCCTAACAGCATTATTCAAAAAAGATAAAATATGGAAACAACCAAATGTCCATTCACTGATGAATGGATAACAGAAAGTGGTATATGCATACAATGGAATAAAATAAATGAAATATTGATACAAGCTACAACACGAATGAACTTTAAAAGAATATATAAAGAACTCTTACAACTCAACAATAAAAAGATACAAGCAACCCACTTAAAAAATGGACAAAGGGTTTGAATAGGCATTTCTTCAAAGAAGGTATGCAAATGGCCATAAGTGTTAAAAAGCTGCTCAACTTTATTAGTCATTAGTGAAATGCAAATCAAAACCACAATGAGATACACTTCACACCTATGAGGACAGCTATAATGAAAAGATGGACAGTAACAAGTATTGCTGAGGATGAGTATTACAGCCTCATATACTTCTGGTGGGAATGTGAAAGGGCACAGCCACTGTGAAATACAGTCTGTCAGTTCCTCAAAATATTAAACGTAGAATTACCATATAACCCAGCAATTCTACTAGTAAGTATATACCCAAGAGAACCAAAAACCCATGTCCAGCCAAAAAATTGTACACAAATGTTCCTAACAGCATTATTCAAAAAAGACAAAATATGGAAACAACCAAATGTCCATCTACTGATGAATGGTTAACAGAAAGTGGTATATGCATACAATGGAATAAAATAAATGAAATATTGATATAAGCTACAACACGAATGAACTCTAAAAACATTATGCTAAGTGAAAGAAGCCAGACACAAAGGGCCATATTCTGCAGGCCATCTAAATACATAATTGCATTTATATCTACAATGTCCAGACTAGGCACATGAAGAGACATAAAGCAGATGTGTGGTTGACAGGGGCCTAGGTGGAGGAGGGAATGTGAAGTGACTGCTTAATGGGTACAAAGTTTCCATTTGGGCTGCTGAAAAATTCTAGAACTAGATAGTGTTGGTGATTGTACCACACTGTGAATGAATCTACTTAATGCCACTGAATTGCACACTGACAAATGGCTAAAATGGTAAATTTCATGTTATGTATTTTACTACAATAAAAGTAAACTTCCAAAAAAAAAAAAAGAAATGAATGACTGATTTATGCTACAACATGGATAGACCTTGAAAACACTATACTAAGTGAAATAAATCAGACACTGAAGTCCACATATTGTATAATTTTATTTATATAAATGTCCATATTTCATATTTATAGAGACAGAAAGTGGATTAGTGATTTCCAGGGACTAGGAGGAGAGAAGGGGGAAAACGGAGAGTTATTACTTAATGATACAGTTTCTTCTGGAGTGATAAAAATATTCTGAAATGAGACAGTGGTGATGGTCACACAATTCCTTTAATATACTAAAAACCGCTGAATTGTACACTTTAAACAGTAAGTTTTATAGTACATGAATTATAATCTCAATAAAGCTGATGTAGTTTTTTTTTTTAAAATGATACATAAATAACTCCTGGCCCCTTTATCTCCCTTTGGACACTGGAGCTGTTGTAGCCATCCTACAATCATGTGCCAGCTTGATTACTGGCTTAATATGCTGAGATTATCAGAAAGATAAAAATAATCAGCTACATGCTGATGCTAAGTTGCTGACAAACAAATCCTGGAGCTGTACTACCTCTGGACATCTTGTTATATACAATAATAAATTCCTTACCGTTTAAACCAAAAGGAGTGACTTGAAGGTGAAAGAGCCGTAACTGATGTAATCTATTCTTTCTAGTCAGCCCTGACAGAGAGTAGGGGTGAGAAACAGGACAGAAATCAGAGGCTCACTTGAAGTTCCGTGTATAGAACTATACCATTATGCCAGTCACTTCCTTGTCCCCTCCACCCTTGCTGCACATCCACTGACAAATATATTTATTGTCACCACCCCCAGCCCAGGCTAAAACAAGAACAGTGCTCTCTGAAGAATGTGAATGTTTTCCCTGAGGAGGGCTGGAGGGGTCGTGTGGACATCGGTGCCCCAGAGGAAATTCATCCTCATGTCAGCTTAGGGGTGGAGAGGTACAGCCCAGGCTTCTTCTCTTGGGGGAAGCCAGGAAGTCCACAGAGATAGTTGTCCAGGACCCAGAGCTCACAGTCAGGCCTCAAATCAGGGACAGGCCAGCTGGGGAAGCTGACAAATAAAGGCAGAGAGACCTGCACCAGCCACCTATATTAATTTATTTAAATGTTTATTTATAAACATGAACAGAACAGTAATCATCACTAGGAAGTGGGAAAAAACCAATACTAGCAAAGAAGACAGCCAAGATAATTAAACAAAACAATTAATTCTGGAATGAAACAAATTATTGAGTGAACAGGAAAGAATTTTAAATTATTTTAAAATTAATCTCCTTAAGAGATTTGAGAATAGATTGGCCTTTTTAAAAAAGGCATATTCAGGGCTGGCCCAGTGGCGCACTGGAGAGTGCGCCGCTTGGGAGCGTAGCGGCGCTCCCGCCGAGGGTTCGGATCCCATGTGGAGACCGGTTCCCGCTCACTGGCTGAGCGCGGTGCGGGCGCAACACCGAGGGTTGCGATCCCGTTACTGGTCAGTAAAAAAGACAAAAAGGAAGAAAAAAAAAAATCACTTGAAGTTCCGTGTACAGAACTATACCATTATGCCAGTCACTTCCTTGTCCCCTCCACCCTTGCTGCACATCCACTGACAAATATATTTATTGTCACCACCCCCAGCCCAGGCTAAAACAAGAACAGTGCTCTCTGAAGAATGTGAATGTTTTCCCTGAGGAGGGCTGGAGGGGTCGTGTGGACATCGGTGCCCCAGAGGAAATTCATCCTCATGTCAGCTTAGGGGTGGAGAGGTACAGCCCAGGCTTCTTCTCTTGGGGGAAGCCAGGAAGTCCACAGAGATAGTTGTCCAGGACCCAGAGCTCACAGTCAGGCCTCAAATCAGGGACAGGCCAGCTGGGGAAGCTGACAAATAAAGGCAGAGAGACCTGCACCAGCCACCTATATTAATTTATTTAAATGTTTATTTATAAACATGAACAGAACAGTAATCATCACTAGGAAGTGGAGAAAAACCAATACTAGCAAAGAAGACACCCAAAATAATTAAACAAAACAATTAATTCTGGAATGAAACAAATTATTGAGTGAACAGGAAAGAATTTTAAATTATTTTAAAATTAATCTCCTTAAGAGATTTGAGAATAGATTGGCCTTTTTAAAAAAGGCATATTCAGGGCTGGCCCAGTGGCGCACTGGAGAGTGCGCCGCTTGGGAGCGTAGCGGCGCTCCNTGCTAAAATAATGGTAATTTAGGATGCGTAGGGGAAAACCTAAAGGAAATCTCCTAGAACATAGGGGAAAAGAGAATGAGAGAGAGAGAAAAAGAGAGCAAGAGAGAAGTTGAGAAGGAGGATCAGTTCAGAGTCCAACATTCATCTAAAAGAAGTTCCAGAGAGACAGAATTTCAAAATTGGAGGACAGGAAATGAAAGGACTAATATACAGGAATTTCTCAGAGATAAGAAAGACATGAGTCTTTAAGTCGAAAGTACAGAACTAACTGAGTGAAAAAAAGACTCATGAAGACAGACTCTGAAGAAATTTGAGGAAATTAAGAATAAAGAGCACAAAAGCTTCTAGAGAGGATACCAAGGAACGGGAAGAATTCTAACTCAGGAGAACAACGTAGTGAAATCTCCAGAGTAAAAAAAATTTTCGAACTTAGCATTCCATGTGTAAATGAACATTTTCAGAAAGCAAGGACTTAGAGACTACTTGCTGTTACTCTTTCTGACAACTTGGAGGATGTTCTCCACTAGAAGGGATTGAGAAATTTGGGGGCACTAATTCTCTCATCTTACACAAAAGGCATCAGCATGTACAATGATGGCATATTATCTTTAGGTATAAAGGTAGCAAATAGAAGAACTGAAAATAATCGTGCAAAATAGAGACAGAAAAAGAGAAGAAAAGAAAGCTAAATTCCTTATCCCTCCTAGAGAGCAGAAATATCTTATTTAAAGTTGATAGATCACAAAAATGTAGTTATAAACACATTAATTGAAGATACAGAGGTAACCATCAGAATAATTTTAAATGGAGGCCTCTGGAGAATGGGACTGAGATTTAGGGATGTGAGGAAAATACTTTTTGCATTTTTTAAATAAGTTTTATGTTTTTTTTAACTGACACATAACAATTGCACATGTTTATGAGGTATAATTTGATGTTTTGAATGTATCCTATACGTTGTTTAATGATCATATCAGGATAAGTAGCATATTCATCACCTCAAACACGTCATTTCTTTGTGAGAACCTTTAAAATCCTCTCTTCTAGCTATTTTTACATATAATACTTTTGCTTTTGATTTGTACCTTTTTATTTAGTTTTTTATCAAAATATTTTAACGTTTACTTGTACACATTTGTGGGGTATGGTGTGTTGTTTCAACACATGCATGCACTGCACAATGATTTACTTAGGGTCCATAGCATAGGTTCATACCCATTCGTCCACTCCTTCTCCTCCTGCCCTCCTCACCCCTCCTCAGGTAACCATTATCCTACTCTCTACTTCTATGAGAACCACTTTTTTTTTTCTGTATTCCACATATGAGTGACATGACTTTTTGTGCCTGACTTAGTTCATTTAACACAAAGGTTTTCAGTTCCATCCATGTTGCTGCAAATGATAGGATATCATTTTTTTTTTTTTAAGATAGCTGAGTAGTATTACACTGTGTATATATGCCACAGTGTTTTGGTCCATTCATCTGCTGATGGACATTTAGGTTGATTCTGTCTATTGGCTATTGTGAATAGTGCTGCGATGAACATGGGTGTGCAGGTGTCTTTTCGATTATGTTGATTTCATTTCAGAAGACATGCACATGGCCAACAGGCACAGGAAAAAATACTCAACATCACTAACCATCAGGGAAATGCAAATTAAAACCATAGGCAGATATCACCCCACTCCAGTAAGAATGGGCTATTATCAACAAAACAAAAAATAACAAATGTTGGTGAGGATTCAGAGAAAAAGAATACTACATTGCAGGTGGGAGTGTAAATTGGTATAGCGATTGTGGAATACAGCACGGAAGTTCTTCAGAGAACTAAAAATAGATCTACCCTATGACCCAGCTATATCACTAGTGGGTATATACCCAAATGAAATGAAATCGATAGTATGATTTTTTAAAAAGAGTAGAAGGAAACACAACAAAATGTTAATAGGAGCATATTAGAGTGATACAATTATCAATGGATTTCATTTCCTCCTATGTCCCTAAAGCCTCCAAACTTTCTACAATAACCACATTATTTTTATAATCAGAAACGTACACATGCTTATATCAATTAGGATCAGGAAAATATTGTGGTCGTTTAATGATTACCAAGTCCTTGGTGCTCTTTGCCCTGATCTCTGATTTATTGGAAGAGCTCCAACCAGACAAGGGGTTTACTAAACTCAACTTCCTAAGGAGATACAATCTCATTGGTATTAAAAAAGAAAGGAGTGTGGTTTGCCCAAATTTAATACCTCTCCACCTCTGCAAGGTGCCCCTTTTCCCAGCACTTTGTGAATGACAAGGCACTCTGGTTGAATCTACCCATGATAGAGGGTGTCTACTTCCACCAGTCCCTAGCAGACGAATGTCTAACTTCATCTTCAGTGTTTTCAGGGACTATATCCCCCAGCAGCCCATTCTATTATTGGACAGTTATTTTTATCAGAAAATTCTTCTGTTTACTGAACTAAAATCTGATTTCCTGAAACAAGCTCCAGCCCCTTAGTCCTACTCTCTGAAACTTTTCAGAACAGATTAGGTAATTTTCTGTGTAATACTTCTGTGGATATTTGAGGATGTACCCACGTCCCACTGGGTCAACCTCAAATTTGTTTTTGCTGCCCATCTTCTTCTCATCTCGGTATTTCTACAGCCTCCAGTACACAAAATTCCTCTCTTGTTCCCCTGGGATTCATTCATTAATTCAGTCATTTTAGATTTCAATTCATTAAATTACTGAGTCTGTTCTGGGTCCTTCACTAAGGATGTATCCTTAAGCAAACAAACAAACAAACCTGTGGAGTCACTTACCAGCTTGGACAAGTAAGTTGACAAAGTTCAGATGAGGTAAGCACTGCACGAATAACCAAACAACAATAGCAATAACAATTCAGGAGAGTCAGAGAGAAAAAGACAGCCCAAAGACATGGGAAGAGGAGGCTGAGAAACAAAATGAAGTTGGGGATTGAGACGAGAAGAAAGTTCTCAGAGAAGTGGAGTTTTACTCTGAGGAATTATACTTCCTGCCATTTCAGAGAAGAAACCAATTATTTTGAAATTTTTAGGAAGAAGCTAATTTGTGCTTGTCACCCTCAGAATAGAGGACAAAAAAGTAAAACATAAATTCTAAGTGGAACTCCTGAGATTGTAAATAAAGGTAGATAGATTATTAACTACAGGGGGAAGAAAGCTAATACATTGCGTTTTTTTGGGTTTTTTTTTCTTCTCTAAAGTGATTTCCGTCTATAAAATGTAACAGAATGTGCAATCCATCCATACAATGAAATAATATTCTGCCATAAAAAGGAATGAAGTACTGATCCATGCTACGGCATTGATGAACCCTGAAACATTATGCTAAGTGAACAAAGCCAGTCATAAAGGACCACATACTGTATGATTCCATTCATATGAAATGTCTAGAATAGGGAAATCTATAGTGACAGGAAGCAGGTTAGTGGTCACTTAGGGTTACGTGGGATGAGGAGG
>NW_007726864.1:511626-530073 GCF_000696425.1 Galeopterus variegatus | reverse complement strand
ACCCATGATAGAGGGTGTCTACTTCCACCAGTCCCTAGCAGACGAATGTCTAACTTCATCTTCAGTGTTTTCAGGGACTATATCCCCCAGCAGCCCATTCTATTATTGGGCAGTTATTTTTATCAGAAAATTCTTCTGTTTATTTAGCCAAAATCCGCTTTCCTGGAACAACCTCCACCCACTTGGTCCTGCTCTCTGAAACTTTTCCAAACAACTTCAGGCAATCTTCTATATAACACTTCTTTAGATAATTGAAGATGATCCCTATGTCTCACAGGCTCAACCTCAAATTCATTTGTGCTACACATCTTCTTCTAATCTCAGTATATTCCCAGCCTCCAGTACACAAAATTCCTCTTTTGCTCCCTTGGGATTCTTTCATTCATCCATTCATTTTAGAATTCAATTCTTGCTCCTTCACTGAGGATGTGTTCTTAAACAAGCAAAGAAACAAACCTGTGGAGTCACTTACCAGCATGTTCAAGCAAGTTGACAAAATTCAGATGAGATAAACACCACACTAATGACCAAACGACAATACCAATAACAATTCAGAAGAGTTAGAGAGAAAAAGACAGCCCAAAGACATGGGAAGAGGAGGCTGAGAAACAAAATGAAGTTGGGGATTGAGACGAGAAAAAAGTTCTCAGAGAAGTGGAGTTTTACTCTGAGGAATTATACTTCCTACCATTTCAGAGAAGAAACCAATTATTTTGAAATTTTTAGGAAGAAGCTAATTTGTGCTTGTCACCCTCAGAATAGAGGACAAAAAAGTAAAACATAAATTCTAAGTGGAACTCCTGAGATTGTAAATAAAGGTAGATAGATTATTAACTACAGGGGGAAGAAAGCTAATACATTGCGTTTTTTTGGTTTTTTTTTTTTCTTCTCTAAAGTGGTTTCCGTCTATAAAATGTAACAGAATGTGCAATCCATCCATACAATGAAATAATATTCTGCCATAAAAAGGAATGAAGTACTGATCCATGCTACGGCATTGATGAACCCTGAAACATTATGCTAAGTGAACAAAGCCAGTCATAAAGGACCACATACTGTATGATTCCATTCATATGAAATGTCTAGAATAGGGAAATCTATAGTGACAGGAAGCAGGTTAGTGGTCACTTAGGGTTACGTGGGATGAGGAGGAGTAACAGGGTTTCTTTCGGAGGAAATGAAAATGTTCTCAAATTGACTAGCTCATTTCCAAGGATACTAAAGCATGTTGTTCGTGTTCAGAATATTCAGAGTCTACCACATTCCTGATTCAACCCCTATGCCTTGAGTACCTTTAACACCAACATTCAACAAACCCTGAATTCAAACTGAGTGCTCACTACATGCTAGGTCCTATGCTGGGCACTCGGGTCAACAAGGGAGACAGTGACCCTGCCCTGGGCTCTCAAAGATTCTTCTTTTCCTGTGCAGAGTCTGACAAAACCCACTACCAGCCCCCACTTCAGAGTGTCAATGTGAATCCCACTGGCTTTGGCCAAGCCCTTTCCTCCCTTTCAGGCTGAGGTAAACTGAGGTCGTTGGTGTATGTATGTTCACAGAACAATGAGATCTAATTTGCCTCCTAAATACCTGTTTAAAGATAAGGACAGAAGGAAAAAACGAACTGAAAGGAAGCAGATGTGGATTTTATGATGTAACTTTACAACCTCAACTGAGGGTCTTGGGTTCCCACAAGTGCCCTCCCTGAGTGAGTCAGTGCAGCTGGCTGAGGTCCTCCCTTTGCTCCTCCTGGGCTCTCTCCCCAGCCCCTGTCCTTTCCATTATTTACTACTCAGCTTGTCACTGTGCACACTCACTTCTCCCTACACTGTGAGTGATCATCCTGATTCATGGGACACTTTGGGAAAATTTCAGATCCAAGTGTTGGGAGCTGAGTGATGGTTGGATTGCCTCAAAGATGCAGAAGACATATTAAATAGTTCATTTTCACCTTGAGGCTGATGCCAGCTGAATTAGTCTCCTGACTTCTGAGAACAGCTCAAAGACAAGTGGTGCAGTGTTCACTTCTCAAATACTGAAAAGATAGTAGCAATTTGATTACTTATCATTTGTGTTTAGGGAGCCCAATATCTGTAAGAATTAAGGCTCACTGTTCTTATGCAAAAATCAAAGCTACTTTCACCAAGAAATGTGCCAAAGAGCCAGTGAGGCACAGAGTAGGTGGAGAGAGTAACACCTAGAGCATGACTCTACGTGAGACAGCAGCACCCGGAAAAGCTGGTTAAAGACAAGTTAAGAGGACACCAATCACCAAGAAAATGTCTCTATTGTAAACGAAGGTATCAGAATGTGAAAATACTGGTGTTGGGCTGGCCAGTTAGCTCTGCTGGTCAGAGCATAGCCTTGTATTAATAAGGTCATGGGTTCAGATCCCTGTACTGGCCAGACACCAAAAAGAAAAGAAAGGAAAAGAAAACAGTGGCGTTACCATACCTGCTTAGCAAGGCAGAGTTTGTTTACAGAAGATCTCTTACTCCTGAATCTATACACATGGAGAAGCTGCCAAGGCGCCAGGAGCCAAAGGAAGCCCAAGGGAATCCACACCAGAACAGTTTGCTCAAAACAAAGGGGCAGGTCTGCCTCCGGGCTATCCAGAAATGATGAATTCTGGGGGACCAAAAGGGAAGGATTGTTGGATACACACATTTTGGAAGACAGAAAACCATCCCTGAGCACACCCCAACCATTTCCAAACAATTTTAACTCAACTCCATATCCATGTCCAGCCTTCCCCTTTAACTGCTTGTATTTTCATATTCATTCGCATTGATACAAATTCACCAGTTAATGACATTTACTGACTTTTCTTGCCCACCCAACCTCTGAAAACCTATCTTCCTGCAATTCTTACTAAATTTCTTTACCAGCTATTCTGAGTAAACTTCATCACTGCATTTGTCAAGTTGTAGGCCAGCAGTACCACCAACAGGGTTCCCATGGATCCACATATGACCGAGGACCCACAACAGCTGAAAAAAAGGAGCCACTCAGAGGCCAGTGAGTCATCGCAAGGGACCGGAGCATGGTCTGTTCCATGGAAAGTGTTTGCAGCATGGACAGTTGGGGAGACAGGCCTACCAGGGGAACAATGGGACACAAGGAGGGCTGATCTGCCCCCAGTCAGTGCAGGACCACTCAGAGGAGACTGGTCAGGAATACAGCATTGCATGGAGTGCAGTTTGATGAAAAGACTCAGGCCCAGACCAGTGTTTCTATACAACCCAAGTGTGCCAGATTTCACCAGATCCAGAAGTACCTATAAAGTCAACCATTAAAACCTGGGCTGCACAAAGAGCCTTCCCTAGGGAATCAGCAGCAAAGCAGCAATTTAGCTCAACCACACAGCTCAAGTACTGGTCCCCACAGTAAGTTCCCCATTTTAGAAGTAAGCAAAGGACAACAAATTAGTTCCAGAGCAGAGTTTAAGTGGTGGGAACAGCAAATAATCCAACACAGAACTGAAAGAAAAAATAAAGTACCCACAGCCAGAGACAAAGTTTGATATTAATTTGTAAAGATCTCATTTCACCAAAGAACACCTATAACACCTAGAAGGACCTTAAGCCCCTGCGCTACCAAGCCAGAAAGTAGAGAGGGCCGGGGACCTCAGTCATGTCCTCCGACACCCACAACCAGTCCTGAGGATGGGGGCCAGGGCCTTGGCCACACACCCCTCCCTAATAAGTGCAACCACCCCAGCGACAACCACTGAGCCACCACAGGAAATGCCTCGGGCTCTCCTGAGCTGGGGTGACAGGACAGGGGTGCGGGGGTAGCCAAGGGCCTTGTCCACACCCCACCCTGCACGAGCAACCAGCCCAGCAATGACCACCAAGCCGCCACAGGAGGCACCCCAGGCTCTCAGCAAGCCTTGGTAAGAAGGGCCCCAGGTTCCTGAGCTGGGGTGGTGGGGGGTGAGGGCTATTGCCACACCCCCTTGACATCTGCACCCAGCCCTGCAATAACCAAGCCACCAATGGAGGCCCACCGGTCTCCCCTGTGGGAATGTAGGGGGTGCAACAGGCCTCAATCCCACCCCTCCTCCTTCCTCCTTCTTCCATCCCATTTCCTTCCCCTTTCCCCTCTGCCTCCCAACTGTTCCACAACAACATTGTAGAATGTAAAAAATAATATTAATAACATTAAAAAAAACCAAAATGGTGAGGGTAAATGTAATTTCTCACCCAAAAAGTAGAGTTGCAGAACTTTTCCAGCATGATTACTGGAGCACTTCTGGAAGGAAGACTCTCTTCGATGACTGTGTTGTTTCTTTATTCTTTTCCTTGGAGAAGGTAGAAGGTGAGAAGCAGTGTGTTATCTCCCATCCTGATGTTCTGATGTTACAACTAAAGGCAAACCTCCTGACCTTTCCTCCCAACAATTTAATGGTTAATCTTTCCTGGATGCATTTATACATCATCCCAGTAGATAGACATGTGACTGAAAAGCCCCAGGACAGGTAGACTCGCCTGTTCCCAAAGAACCAGAAGCCTCTGTAGGCATGGCCATACATAAAAGGGACCCCTGAAAGATGTCAGCAGAGCTGGGAGACAAATCAGGAGGAGCCTTTCATTCTCCTGAAGACACATGACCTCCAAAGGGCAGCATCAGTGGAGGGGCATGCACCCCTAAACATGCAGTTTCACTTCTGTTTTAAGGCCTTACAGTTTACAGAAATGTGAAATATCCTACTCCTCTGGATTTTGAATGAAGAATTTAGAACTTAAAACATCGTTAAAATAATGTAAACTTTATTCGAAAAAGTCAGGTTATAAAATAGCATACCCATTGTGAATATAGTGGACTTCGAAAAGCTCATGGAAAAATGGAACTAAAAGATGAAAATAAAAAATATTAACTTTATTTCTCAATGTAAGCTCCACCTATTTATTTATTTATTTATCCACATAAGCTCAAGACACATTTGTAAGCAATGGTACCATCCTTTAGTCCATCCTTAAAGAACCACGGGAATTTAACCATGTCAATGCAGTGTTATTGTTGGGTTTTTTAAAATTTTAATAATTTATCTGTACACATTTGTGAGGTACTGTGTGCTTTTTCAATATGCACATATACTTTACATTGATTCGCTTCGGGTGGAGAGCATAGCTTTGTTACTTCTTCCCCTCCCCACTTCCCTCCCTCCCCTTCCGACCTCTGGTAACCATTATTCTATTGGATATTTCTGTGAGAACCACTTTTTTTTAGCTTCCACATACGCGTGAGATCATGTGGTATTTGTCTTTCCATGCCAGGCTTACTTCACTTAACATGATGTCTCCAGTTCCATCCATGTTGCTGCAAATGATGGGACTTCTTTTTTTATATACAGCTAAATAGTATTCCGTTGTGTATATACACCACAGTTTTTTTATTCATCTTCAGTTGATGGGCATTTAGGTTGATTCCATCTCTTGGCTATTGTGAATAGTGTTGCAATGAACATGGGAGTGCAGGTGTCTCTTTGATATTCATTTCCTTTGGGTATATGACCAGTAGTGGGATTGCTGGGTCATAGGGTAGTTCAATTTTTAGTTCTCTGAGGAAACTTCAAACTTTCCCACAATGTGTACCAATTTATATTCCCACCAACAATGTAGGAGAGTTCCCTTTTCTCCACATCCTCGCCAGCGTTTATTATTTCTTGTCTTTCTGATAGTAACCATTCTAACTGGGGTAAGATGATATCTAATTGTGGTTTTAATTTGCATTTCCCTGATGATTACTGATGTTGAACAGTTTTTCATGTACTTGTTGTCCATTGGTATATCTTCTTTTGAGAAATGTCTGCTCAGGTCCTTTGCCCATTTTTTAACTGGGTTATTTGGTTGTTTTCTGTTTTTTGTTTTGCTGTTGAGTTGTTTGTATTGCTTGCATATTCTGGATATTCGCCCCTTGTCTCAAGTATAGTTTGCAAGCACTTTCTCCCATTCTATAGGTTGTCTCTTCGCTTTGTTGATTGTGTCCTTTGTTGTAAGAAAAGTTTTTTAGTGAGAAAAGTTTTTAGTTTGATGTAGTACCATTCGTCTATTTTTGCTTCTCCACTGAGACAATGCTCCTGCTCATCAAACAAGGGCAATTTTGCAAGAGTTCCTGTGGGAAATCGTGAAGCATCCACCTTGCAGTCTTGACTTGGCTCCTTCTGACTTCTCTTTATTTCCTAATCTTAAAAAGTCTTTAAAGGTCACCCATTTTTCTTCAGTTAATAATGTAGAAAAGACTGCATTCACATGGTTAAATTGCCAGGACTCTCAGTCTAAAGGATGGACTAAATGGCTGATGTCATCACTTACCAAAATGTTTTGAACTTGATGGAGCTTCTGTTGAGAAAGTTTGTATTTTTTTTTTTCCTTTTTTGTCTCTTTTTTCATGTCCGGCAACGGGATCGCAACCCTCAGTGTTGCACCCGCACCTCGCTCAGCCAGTGAGCGGGAACCGGTCTGTATGTGGGATCAGAACCCTCAGCGGGAGCGCCGCCACGCTCCCAAGCGGCGCACTGTAGCAGTGCGCCACCGGGCCGGCCCAAGTTTGTATTTTTTATTTTTATTTTTTAATTCCCCTTTTCCACGAACTTTCTGAAGTCCATTAAATTCATGGACTTATATATATTTGTATATATTTTATGCATTTATGCAACAAAATGTTAACTTTAGCTGGTGGAATTATGGGTGATTTTTATTTTCCTTTTTCTTTCTCTGTATTTTCTAATTTTTCCATAATTATCAGGTATTACTTACATAATAATATTTTAAAGCAAATTTTCATGGTAGTAAAACACGCATAACATAAAAATTACCATCTTAATCATTTTTAAGTATATAATTCAGTATTGTTAAGTGTATTCATATTGTTATGCAACCAGTCCAGAACTTTTTCATCTCACAAAACTAAAACACTACGCCTATTGAACCTCAAATCCCCATTCCCCCTCCCTCCAGTAAAGCAAATGTTATTTTAATATAGGGCATCCTAAATTAACAGCAGCCAGACATGCCTGCCAACATTAATGTGTAAACACCATCATTTGGAGTATCATGCAGAACTATTTTGGTCATCAACACAAATGCAAATATACCTCTGAAATTGTATGGCAGAACTCAATTTTAAGGCCTTATTTAGGTAATCTAGAATATATTAATTTTGCTAATATTGTCCTCAAAATGCCCTCCCTCCCCCAAATATAATTCCTGTAAGAAACTCAAGGGCATCAGAGAATACAGGAAAAAACCTGTTTAACACAGTACTTCTTTTCAAGGCTCTCCTAATAATATTAATTAGAACAATGTCTTAGAAATGCTAAATTAGAGTCCAGATAAACAAAGTGTAATTGAATGTTAAGAAGTGATTTACAGTTGGCCGGTTAGCTCAGTTGGTTAGAGTGCAGTGTCATAAAACCAAAGTCAAGATTTTGGATCAACTTACTGGCCAGCCACCAAAATAAATAAATAAATAAAATAACAAAACCAGAAGCCCCCTCAAAAAAGAAGTGATCTAGAAGGACAGAGCTTAAGTAATTTTGGAAAATGTCAGGAAATAGAGTATTCTGGCCAACCCTAACAAACCACACTTATAGAAAACATTACCCTAGTACACACTCATATTCAGTACCATATTAGAAGGATAGAATGGGAGCATCTATAGAAACAAGACTTGTTAATTTTCAGTTTTCATTCCTCATATCGAGATGTGGAAAACACCAAACCCAATATAGGAAATCCAACTTTGGGTTTCAGGTGGGTGAAATGCATCTGTAAATTCATTACTTCTTTGTTCTGCAGGTATATACAGACTGTATCTACACACATTAATTAACAAGAAAGTAACATATACTTTAATGTATACATACGTACATATTTTAATGTATCCTTTAATGCTAAGTCTAAGGTTAACCAACATGTGTTTTGGTTACTTTAAAATCATAAATGATAAAAATCTTTGCCACTATCACCAGTGCATCTGTCCTAGATTATTAACATCTGAAAGGCTTACACATTTATTAGGACAGTTATTCAGTTATTTTCATATGAGATAATTTTTTGTGTGTGTGTGTTTGTGTGGACATAAGTTTTATTTCACTGGGGGTATTTTCCAAGGAGTAGAATGACAGTTTATAAGATTTAAACTTTTGAGAAAATGCCAAACTCTTCCAAAATGGCTGCACTATGTTACAGCAACACATTTAGTGTACAAGGGCTCGAATTTCTCCACATCTTCACCACATTTTTTATTGTCTCTTGGTTTTTGGTGTTTTTGTTTTAGCTATCTTAGTGGATGTGAGGTGGCCTATCATGGTTTTCGTTTGCATTTCCCTAATGAATAATGATGTTGAGCATCTTTTCATGTGCTCATTGACCATTTGTACATCTTTGAAGAAAGGTCTATATCAATCTTTTTATAAACACGGTTCATTTCTGAACTCTCAATTTTATTCATTAATCTATATGTCTGTTTATAGAGTTTGGATGTGCTGTCTCCCCAAAACTCATGTGGAAATCTGATCCCCAATGTGGCAGTGTTGGGAGCTGTTTGAGTCATTGGGGTGTGTATTAGTCAGGGTTCTCTAGAGAGACAGAATCAATAGGATACATTATAAGCATGAGAGGGATTTTTCAGGGACATTAGCTCACATGACTATGAAGAAAAGTTCCACGATAGGCCGTCTATAAACTGGATGCCAGTAGTGTGGCTCAGTCCAAGTCCAAAGGCCTCAAAACCAGGGAAGCTGATGGTGTCCTTGGTATAAGTTCTGGAACCCAAAAGCTGAAGAGTCTCAAGCTCTGATGTTCACGGACATTAGAGAAGACTGTATTACAACTCCAGCAGCTCAAGAGAGAGAGCTTCACTTCTTTCCTCTGTCTTTTGTTCTCTCCAAACCCCCAGCGGATTGGATGGTTCCCACCCACATTGAGGGTGGGTCTCTCCCACCCAATCCACTCAGACTGTCATACTAATCTCTGCTAGAAACATCCTCACAGACACACCTAAAAAGATTGCTTTACCACATTTCTCAGCATTCCTTCATGTAACCAAGTTGACACCTAGAATTAACCTTCACAGGGTGGATCCCTCATGAATGGATTAATGCTCTCCCTGGAGGGTGGGGGTCATGAGTGAGTTCTCCCTCTATTAGTTCTAGCCAGAGCTTGCTGTTTAATAGGAGCCTGGCACCTCCCCACATCCCCTTGCCTCCTCTCACCATGTGATCTGCTTGTACCTGCCGGCTGCCTGCCACTTTCCATGAGTAGAAGCAGACTGAGGCTCACACCAGATGCAACTGTCTCAGAATCATGAGCCAAATAAACCTCTTTTCTTTATAAATTACCCACTTTCAGGTATTCCATTATAAGCAACATAAAAAAGGACGAATACACTATCATTATAATAGTACCACATTGTCTTGTTTACAGTAGCTTTGTAGTTAAGTTTTGAATTTGGGAAGTGTGAGTCCTCCAAGTTTGTTCTTTTTCAAGACTGTTTTGGTTATTTGGGGTCCCTATGATTTCAAATGAATCTTAAGATACACCCATCAAATTCTGAAAAAAAAAAAAAGCAGCTGGGATTGTGTTGAATCTGTAGAAAAATCAGGAGTATTGCTGTCTTAAAAATATTAAGTATTACAATCCATGAATGTGAAATGCCTTTCCATTTATTCAGGTCTTC
Organism: Galeopterus variegatus; assembly: GCF_000696425.1. Lineage (NCBI taxonomy): Eukaryota > Metazoa > Chordata > Mammalia > Dermoptera > Cynocephalidae > Galeopterus > Galeopterus variegatus. The sequence goes on along the minus strand of NW_007726864.1, from coordinate 520,389 downwards.
TTTTATTTCTTTCAACAATGTTTTGTAATTTTCAGGGTACAAGTCTTGCACTTCTTTTGTTAATTTTATTCCAAATTTTTTTACTACTTATGATGTCACTATTTATGCATTTTTTAAAATTTCATTTTCAGATTATTCATTGCTAATATGCAAAAACATAGTTGATTTTTGTATAGCGATCTTTTAATCTGCAACCTTAGTGAACTCATTTATTAGTTCTAAATTCTTTGCTATGGATTCCTTAGGATTTTGTATATAAAATCATTTCATCTATAAATAGGCATAGTTTTCCTTCTTTAAAATTTGGACGACTTTTAATTCTTTTTTTTTTTTTATTGTAACATAGGTGATTGTACATATCATAGGGTACAGAGTTGAATATCAATACCTGTGTGTAATATGTGATGCTCATATCAGGATAATTAGTATATTCAACATTACACAGTGTAATAATTTTTTGCAGCCCTTTACCATCTCTCCCTTACACTCCCACCCTCTTTCCCGTCTCTGATAACTCCAGTTCTGTTCTGTCCTTTTGAAAGGTCAACATATTATTGTGATTATTATATCTTTCCTTTTTTTTAAAAATTTATTTGTTTATTTTTTAGCTCCCACTTATGAGAACATGTGGTATTTCTCTTTCTGTGCCTGGCTTACCCCACTTAATATAGTTTTCTGTAAGTTCATCCACATTGCTGCAAATGGCAGTATTTCATTCTTTTTTATGGCAGAGTAGTATTCCATTGTGTAAATATACCACATTTTCCTTATCCAGTCATCCAACAGTGGATGGCATTCAGGTTGGTTTCAACTCTTGGCTACTGTAAATAGAGCTGCAATAAACATGGGAGTTCAGGTATCCCTTTGAAATAATGATTTCTATTCCTTTGGGTGTATACCCATCAGTGGAATTTCTGGATCATATGGCAGGTCTATCTGTAGTTGTTTGAGGAAACTCCATACCATTTTCCATAATGGCTGCATCAATTTGCTGTCCCACAAACAGTGTAGGAGGGTTCCCCTTTCTCTGCACCCTTGCCAGCATTTGTTATTCTCTGTCTTTTTGATATTAGCCAGTCTTCTGGGGTGAGATGATATCACAATGTGGACTTGATTCGCATTTCCCTGATGCTGAATGATGTTCAGCATTTTTTCATGTGTCTGTTGGCCATTTGTATGTCTTCCCTTGAGAAATAAATACCTATTCAGCTCCTTTGCCCATTTTTAAGTTGGGTTATTTGTTATTTTACTGTTAAGTTGTTAGAGTTCCTTGTATATTCTGGATATTAATCCATAGTCAGTGGCATAGTTTGCAAATATTTTCTTCCACTCTATAAGTTGTCTTTTCACTCTGTGAATTGTTTCTTTTGCTGTGCAGAAGCTTTTTAGTTTGATGTAATCCCATTTGTTTATTTTTCCTTTTGCTGCCTGTGCTTTGGGAGTCATATTCACAAAGTCTTTGCCAAGTCCTACTTCCTGAAGTGTTTCCCCTATGTTTTCTTTTAGAAGTTTTATAGCTTCAGGCCTCATATTTAAGTCTTTAATCTATTTTGAGTTGATTTTGGTATATGACAAGAGGCACGGGGTCTAGTTTCATCTATTTATGGATGTCCAGTTTGACCCGTACCATTTATTGAAGAGGCAGTCTTTTCCCCGATGTATGTTTTTGGTGTTTTTGTTGAAGATCAGTTGGTTTTAAGTATATGAATTGATTTCTGGGTTCTCTGTTCTGTTCTATTGATCCAAGTGTCTGTTTTTATGCCAATACCATGCCATCTTGGTTACTATAGCTTTGTAGTATAATTTGGAGTCAGGCAGTGTTACGCCTCTGGGTTTATTGTTTTGCTCAAGATTGCTTTGGCTATTTGGGGTCTTTTGTTGTTCCATATGAATGTTAGGATTGTTTTTTCTATTTCTGTGAAAAATATCATTGGTATTTTGATGGGGATTGCATTGAATCTGTAGATTGCTTTGGGTAGTATGGACATTTTCACAATGTTAATTCTTCCAATCCAAGAGCATGGAATGTCTTTTTCATCTTTTCTTGTCCTCTTTAATTTCCTTCCACAGTGATTTGTAGTTTTTGTTGTAGAGATCTTTCACCTACTTGTTAAATCAATTCCTAGGTTTTTTTTTTTTTTTTTTTTTTTTTTTGGTGACTATTGTAAATGGGCTAGCGTTTTTGATTTCTTTATCTGCTAATTCATTGTTGGAATACTGATTTTTGTGTGTTGATTTTGAATCCTGCAAATTTACTGAAATCATTTATCAACTCTAAGAGTTTTTTTGTAGAGTCTTTAGGTTTTTCCATGTAAGGATCACATCATCTGCAAAAATGGAAATTTCGACTTTATCTTTTCCAATCTGGCTACCCTTTATTTCTTTCTCTTGCATGATTGCTCTGGCTAGTACTTCTATTACTATGTTAAATAGGAGTACTGAGAATGGGCATCCTTGTCTTGTTCCTGTTCCAGATGATGGTGGTGGTGGGTTTGTTGTGTATGGTTTTCATTGTGTTGAGATATTTTCCTTCTGTACCTAATTTGTTGAGAGTCTTTATCACAAAGAGATATTGGATTTTGTCAAATGCTTTTCAGTTTCTATTGAGATAATCATATACATTTTTTTCCTTGATTTTGTTGAGGCAGTGTATCACATTTATTGACTTGTGTATGTTGAACCATTCTTGGTTCAACCCAAAATACAATTAGTTGGGGACTTGAACATCTGCCCAATGTTGAGAGAGGGGTGTTCAGGTCCCCAACTATTATTATATAATTAGGTATATCTCTTTTCTTAGGTCTAATAATGTTTGCTTTATATATCTGGGTGCTCTGATGTTGGCTGCATTTACATTTATTATTATGTCTTTTTGCTGGATAGATCCCTTTATCATTATTATCTTTGCCTCATTTTATATTTTTTTTTCAAGTCTACTTTATCCAATATAAGAATAACTACTCTTGCTTGATTTTTATTTCCATTTGCATGGTACATCTTTTTCTATCCCTTCACTCTTAGTATGTGTGTGTCTATACAGGTGAGGTTTATCTCTTGTAGACAGCCTATTGTTGGGTCTAGTTTTTTAATCCAATCAGCCAGTCTGTGTCTTTTGAGTGGGGAATTTAATCCATTTACATTTAGGGTTGTTACTCAAAAGTATTGTCCTACTTCTGCAATAATTTCATTTGGATGTTTTTAAAATTTTTTGTTTCTTTCTGTTTCAATTTTCATTTGGATTTTTTTTTTTTAATTTTGTTTCTTTCTTTTCCTTTTATTGTTTTTCTTTAGTGTTTGTTGGGTTTTGGAGGTAGTAAGAAACAGTTTCTTTCTCTTTCTCACTTGCATTTTTGTTCTACCAGTGAATTTTGTTCTTTCTTGTGTATCATGATTGTGATTATTGTTTTTTGGATTCCAGATGCAGGACTCCCTTGAGGACTTCTTGAACGGCTGGTTGTGTGGTGGCGAACTCTTGTAGTTATTGTTTGTCTGGGTAATACACTATTCCTCCTCCATTTCTGAAGGATAGCCTTGCTTAGTATAGTATTCCTGGCTGGCAGTTTTTTTCTTTTCCTGTTTTGAATATATCATCCCATTCTCTTCTGAAATGTAGAATTTCTGTTGAGACGTTTGCTGTTAGTCTGATTGGGACTCCCTTATAGGTGACTTGATGCTTTTCTCATACTGTTTTTTGGATTCGCTCTTTGTCTTTGAGTTTTGCCAGTCTGACTATAATGTGCCTCAGAGAGGGCCTTTTTGGATTGAATCTATTTGGGTATCTTTGAGCCTCTTGGATCTGAGGGTCTGTGTCTCTCTCTATGCCTGGGAAAATGTCTGCTCTTTTTTCACTGAATATGTTCTCAAAGCATTTCCTTTCTCTTCCCCTTCAGGAATATCCACGATTCAGATATGTGCAATTATGGTTGTCTGCTTTCTCTCTTAGATTTTCTTCATTTTTTAAAATCATTTTTTTTTTGTCTGCCTGAGTTATTTTGAAGAGACTATCTTCAGGATCTGAAATTCTTTCTTCTGTTGGCTCTAGCCTGCTGCTTAAACTCTCAGTTGTGTTTTTTATTTCATTGAATGACTCCTTCACTTCCATGAGTTCTGATACATTCTTTTTTAAAGAATTAATCTCCTTGTAAATTTCCTCCTTCATATCCTGGACAGTTTTGCTCAGTTCATTGTGTCGTCTAACTGTGTCTTGTATCTCATTGAATTTCCTTTTTACTTGAAATTCCTTTTCAGTCATTTCCAGGGTTTCTTGCTCTATGGGGTCTAGTTCTTTTTTTTTTTTTTTTCCTTTTTGTCCTTTTTACTGACCGGTAACAGGATCGCAACCCTCGGTGTTGCGCCCGCACCGGGGACCGGCAACGGGATCGCAACCCTCGGTGCTGTGCCCGCACTGCGCTCAGCCAGTGAGCAGGAATCGGTCTCCACATGGGATCTGAACCCTTGGCGGAAGCAAGCGGTGCACTCTCCAGTGCGCCACCGGGCCGGCCCGGGGTCTAGTTCTTAAAAGTTATTGTATTCCTTTTGTGACTCTTATTTTCTTGGGTTTTTTGGTGGGTTTTTTTTTTTATTTCTAGTATCTCTATATCGACATGTGGTCATCTCATAGAGCAGTTTCTTCTTCTATTACTCTCCTTCCCTGGCCTCTACTGGTGACCTTCCTTGTGTCTGTTCAGTTGAGTAGTTGGTAGTCTGCCTGCACAGTGGCAGTGGCTGCTGCTATGGTAGTAGGCTGCCCTTGTGCTGGTGGTGGTTGCGGCAGTGGCTTAGGTGGGCTACCCACATGGCAGTGGTGGCTCCAGCAGTGGCGGGCTGCTTGCATGACTGTGGTGGCTGCCTGGAAGCGCTAGTCATGGCAGCAACTGCAGCAGTGGCAGTTGCAGCAGCCACCCACTTGGCTGCAGTGTCCACAGTTGCAGCCTGCACAGCTATAGTGTCCACAGCAGCTGTGGGATTAAATTGCAGTGGTGGCGGCAGCCACAGCTGCCTCCTGTGTCTGCAGTGTCCTCAGCAGAAGTGGGGTTACCTCCGGGGGGCAGCAGCAGTGCTGGTGGCTGCATCTGCCTCCCTCGCATCTGTTGTGTCCTTGGCAGCAGCAGGCTTACCTTGAGCTGGCAGTAGTGGCAACAGTAGCTGCAACTCCCCCCCTCGTATCTGCAGTGTCTTTGGCAGCAGCAGGGTTAACTTGTTGCAGTGGCAATGGTGGCAACAGTTACAGTTGCCTCTTGCTCATCTCTGCAGTCTAATGCTGCAGTGACAGGTCACCTGCAGGGCTGCTGCTCTGCAGGGAACTGCTCTGTGATGGGTGACAGTTCTGGGAGTGGACAATGGCTCTAGTGGTATACGTATATATACAGTGGAATATTGTTCAGCCTTAATAAAGAAGTAAATCTTGCCATCTGTGACAACATGAGTGAACCTGGAGAACATTATACTAAATGAAATAAGCCAGAAACAGAAAGACAAATACTATATGACCTCACGTATATGTGGAATCTAAAGTAGTAAAACTCACAGAAGCAGAGAATAGAATGGTAGTTACCAGGGGATGGGGGAAGGAAGTCATGGGGAGATGTTAGTTAAGGAGTACAAAGCTTCAGTTATGTAAGATAAATAAGTTCTGGAGATTTAATGTACAGAATAGTCACTCTAGATAACAATACTGTACTGTACACTTGAAATTTGCTAAGAGGGTAGATACTAAGTGTACTTACCAAACAGGCACACACATGCGCGCACGTACGAACATAACTATTTGAGACGGTGGATATGTTAATTATCTTGATTGCGGTAAAATAAAGATATCCTCACACAGACAAAACCTAAGTGAATTTGTTTCCAGTAGACCCATACTGTAAGAAATTCTTTAACAAGTTCTTCAGGCCAAAGGGAAAAGATGCCAGAAAGAACCCTCAATTATCAGGAAGGAATGAAGAGCACAAGAATGGGGAATATAAAAGACCTATTTTAAGTTCTTTTTTACATATATTCCATATTTAATAAATTGTGTGCATGTGTGTGTGTGTGTGTGAGTGTGTGTGTGTGTATTTCTTTTCAAGATCATTAGCCATTTAAAGCAAAAATAATAACAATGTCTTACAGGATATATAACACATGTAGAAGTAAAATATAACACAAAAGCACAAAAGTTAGAGGGAATAGTTATACTATCACACTGTTGTTTAAGGTTACAACATTGTTACATTGTTCTTGAAACAATATAACATGTCTTCTTTGAGATATAGTTTGTTCCAATGTGTACAATTGTCAAAACTCTTTAAACAGAACACCTAAAATCTTTGCTTTTGTGTATGTTAACTAACATCAAACATGTTTTTAAATAGTATGATTGAGATTGGATTTACAGGGACATAGGCTTCATCACACTTCAGGAGTCACTGCTGTTTTGAATAGATAATCTCATGGGTCACCTTACTAAGGAAGCAGTTCCACAGACTCCCATTGAAATTAGCAAAGCTGGAAACCTTGGGGTTTTATGGTGGTTAGGGGGTGGCATGGGAGTGCAGGTCCCTCCAAGCACAGGTAGGGGGTTACATGGTTTGAATTTCCCACTGGTGCTAAAGGAGGGAGCACCCAGAATGTTTTATCAGCCTGTCAAAATGTGGGACAGAAGGAGAAAATGGAGTTGGGAGGCTTGAAATCTGCCAGCAGTCAAACATCAAAATGGGATACTTTATTACACTACCATGCCTACCATACCCTTAAGTTCATAGTTGTGAAATTTTAAAGAGATTACATGTTGTCGTTGGGACTCACAGAACTATACTCTAGAAAGGATGAATATACTGTACATAAATTGTATTTCAATAAATCTGACTTAAAAAGAGAGAGAGGGGATGTATGTAAAGAGTTCATGATAGTGATTGGCACATAGTAAGTGCTCAGTGTTTACTGCTGTCATTACTATTATTATTACTACAGCTGCTCTTTCTATGACTTTTGAATTGAGAATAGTACCATGAAGAGAAATAGGCCATATTTTGCCTACCTAGTCTCATGATATAATGTGTGACCTAATCTCACACTCTTCTTCATATTACATATGAAGAAACTGAGACACAGATACCGGTCCTATTTCGTCCCTTCTCCTTTAGATTTGTGCCTCTTCCTTTCCTTCTTACCCCACCCCCACCTTGCCTACATCGGTTAAGGGAAATAATGCAATTCTGGCTTAACTAAGGTGTATGAACCAGTGGAAAGACATTGGAGGACATTATACAGAGCCAACCTTCCTGCATGCTCTAAAGCCCAAACCTTAAGGCTTTTCATATAACTGAAATTTTCAAATAACTGAAATTGTTTTCCCTGATGACCCAGCCAGGCTGCTCAAGGGCAGACATTTCAGATGGGCTTCTTTGATGGCCTCAAGCTAATCAGTCTACCCAAGAAAAGAAATTCAAAACTTTCTGTTCCAAGATTGACTTTGCATTTTTCCTTTCCTCTGTCCTCTCTATAAATCCCATTTTGATCTTTGTTCATTTAAGACAGTCTTATGATTGCCTCCGTCATACACAAGTAAACTTGCTAGCAGATACCTAATTAGAAGTTTCAGAGTTAATTCTTGATGCTGTATTTCTGGAAGTTTTACCAAGATATTCCCACCTGAGTCCTACCATCAGAGACAAGAGAAATATGCAGCCTGAAGGTACACTTCGTTTCAACTTGGATCCCTTGAGTCTATAGCTCACCTCTCCTGGCTCTTCTAGTGAGTGGTATGGATAGTGATTGAGCATTTTGGCTCTCACAAGCCAAGTCACTTTTCATATTTGCATTTATGCAATTACTCTTCCCCTCTGGTGTCAATGATGTGAGACTTTCATTGTCTGACCGCTGGTGGTAATCTTGTGAGGTGGCATTCAACAGGGACCCATTCTGTGGCCTGTGGCAGATAACAGAAAATCTGGGTTTGTTAGCCTTGTTTATTTGTTTTTGTCTGTTTGTCATGAGAATTCTGGTATTTCTTAGCATTTATAATTGTAAGTTTGGGAAGTTGTTAATGTCATGTCTTTTTGGTCAGTGACAGAATACACTGTGTATATTTGTTTTGTATGTGTGCCACTATAGGTTCCTGTAATTCTACAGATCGGAGCCTTCTTCCTCCTTCAAAACCTCTAGCTTTTTTCCTATTTACCCAATAGCTGTAAATATCTGAAAAATATATTTTCCTATACCAGCAATGATAATTATATACAATAGGCCTCTATAAATAGAACTTTTTATTTTAATAAAGGACAATATCTAAAGAGAGCCTTAAAATATAAAAGAACAAAATCCCTAACACGAAAGGGTCAGCTTTCTTTGATTTGCATGCTAAAGCCTATAAATGGCACGTAATGGTAAATTCATGTGCCTTCAGGACTAAAGAGAGAAAAGAATATAAAATTAAAATTGAGGCAACTAAGGGCCAGCCCGTGGCTTACTCTGGAGAGTGCGGTGCTGATAACACCAAGGCCACAGGTTTGGATACTATATAGGGATGGCCAGTTAGCTCAATGGCTGAGCGTGGTGCTGACATCACCAAGCCAAGGGTTGAGATCCCCTTACCAGTCATCTTTTAAAAAAAAAAAAACACTGCAACAGAAGTCAAGAATGCTTTTGATAGGCTTTTTAGTAGATTGGATGTGCTGAAGAAAGAATCTCTGAGTTTGAAGTAGAAACGGCCAAAACTGGAAAGCAAAAATAAATTAGACTGAAAAAAAAAACCAGAATATGTGAGACAACTACAAAAGA
>NW_007726864.1:508604-509875 GCF_000696425.1 Galeopterus variegatus | reverse complement strand
AAAAAAAAGTATAACTGATATGCTAAGGAAGGAGAGAAAATGTAATCATATAAAATGCTCTGTTAAACCCACAAAAGGCAGAAAAAGAGTGGAAGAAAAAAACAGGAAGAACAAAGGCAACAAATATAAAACAGTGACAAACATGGTAGATACTAATCCAACTATATCAATAATTACATTAAACATCAATGGTCTAAATGCACAAAACAATGGAATATTATTCAGCACTAAAACAAAAATATCTATCAAGTCATGAAAAGATATGTAGGAAACTTAAATGCGTATTACAAGTGAAAGAAGTCAACCTGAAAAGGCTACATGGTTTAATAGTTTATCAGGGAGTAGACTGGTGGGTTTAAAAGGAAAGCAAATGAGCACGTGAAACTGTTCTTGCCATTCTCACCATGTGATTGCCTGCACTGCCATGGTATTCTGCAGAGTTCCCACCAAGAAGGCCCTCACCAGATGTGCTCTCTGGACCTTGATGTGCTCTCTGAGTCTCCAAAACTGAAAAAATAAATTTCATTTTCTTATAAATTATCCAGTTTCAGGTATTCTGTTATAACCAAGAGAAAATGGACTAATACATCATTGATATTTAACAGCTATACTATGAAATGCTGCAAGCATAAAGTCAGGAAACCTGAATTCTGGCCTGAGATCTGCTGGTCTTATGTAAAATAATTTCTCTCAAATCTCTTCTTAATGGTCTCCAAAAATCTCTCCTTAATGNGAGGGTTGCAATCCATTGCCGGACACGGAAAAAGACAAAAGACCAAAAAAAAAAAAAAAGAAAAAAGAAAAAAGAATCCAGAGGAAAAAAACCCTAACCTATAGAGGAGCAAAGATAAGAATTATATCTGACTTTTCCTCAGAAATCATGCAAGCAAGGACAGAGTGGAGTGAAATATTTAAAGTGCTGAGAGAAACCCTCCCCCCAAACTGGAATTCTGTACCTTGTAAAATTATCCTTCAAAAGTAAAGGAGAAATAAAGACTTTTGCAGACAAACAAAAATTGAGGGAATTTGTTGTCAGTAGACCTGCTTTGCAAGAAATGTTAAAAGAAGTCCTTTAGAGAGAAGGAAAATTATATCAGTCAGAAACTTGGATCTACATAAAGAAAGGAAGAGCACCGGAGAAAGAATAATTGAAAGTAAAATAAAAACTTTTTTTCTTAATTGATCTAAAAATAGCACTTTGTTCAAAATAATAATAGCAGCAAAGTATACATAATTGAATACATATATAAGCATAAATTTTTTTTTTCCTT
>NW_007726864.1:506261-506839 GCF_000696425.1 Galeopterus variegatus | reverse complement strand
TTATGTAAAATAATTTCTCTCAAATCTCTTCTTAATGGTCTCCAAAAATCTCTCCTTAATGGCTCAATGTGTGTACATATAAGCTACCAGTAATTCATTACATAGAGATAATTCAATAGAAGGGAATGTTTCATCAGAATGACTCAGGAGAAAAATAATCTGTATCATTTCTTCTTAGCAAGCAAATAACTGACAAATCTACAAAAGTTCAATGTCCAAGAGTTACATACTCTTGGTTAATGATTGGAGATAGACTTAAGGAAGATTTTCTTTCTTGTGTAATATCTTGGAATAGATATCCAGATAGAAGTGGTAACAGTCAAGATTGTTTTTCCCTTATTTTTAAATTGGGACTAGTAATTCATGTTTCTTTAGAAAAAAATGGAAAACTATACCTATGAAATAAAATAATTACTTCCAGATTCTTACTCCAAAGATAATCTAAACATTTTTGTACTTCTAAAGCAAACAAACAAAAAAACTTTTTAGAATATCCAGGGATCAAAAGGGATATACATGGGCCGGCCCGTGGCTCACTCGGGAGAGTGCGGTGCTGACAACACCAAGGCCATGGGTTC
>NW_007726864.1:505481-505967 GCF_000696425.1 Galeopterus variegatus | reverse complement strand
AACACCAAGTCAAGGGTTAAGATCCCCTTACCGGTCATCTTTTAAAAAAAAAAAAAAGGGGGGGGATATACAGATAATTAAATTAACATTAAAATACTTTTTATTGTAGAACTATTCTCCCTTTAATTATTAAAACTTGAAATACAGCAAAATTCAATATATTTAAATAGTGAATGAATTCATTGACCTAGACTTAAAGCCTACCAAAAAAGATTTAACTACTAAAAGTTTTATGTAGTTTAAAAAAGAGTATATACTTTAAAAAATAATAAAATCAATAAAATCAATGATGCAGAGTAATGTTCCTAGTAGTTTCAAAGGACATGCTTTTGACTTTTGGCAAACTGCAGCAAACAGAATAAACTGTTCGATATTTTTTAGACAGCAGCTTATCAACATAGAAAAGAAATAATTTAGGTCTTTACTTCACATCATCTCATAAAATATTTTCTTGATAGGTCATAAAATACCAGAATAAAACAGACT
>NW_007726864.1:466374-504724 GCF_000696425.1 Galeopterus variegatus | reverse complement strand
GGGCGACACTGAAGGTTGCGATCCGTTGCCGGACACGGAAAAAGACAAAAAAAAAAAAAAAGAGAATTTCATAAAAATATTAATATGAAAGCAGCCAAACAGAAAATATATCTGACATAAATAACATGGGAAGACGGGGGCGACACTGAAGGTTGCGATCCGTTGCCGGACACGGAAAAAGACAAAAAAAAAAAAGAGAGAATTTCATAAAAATATTAATATGAAAGCAGCCAAACAGAAAATATATCTGACATAAATAACATGGGAAGAAATATAAACAGTAAATTATCACACGGAAAAACACATAGCTTTACTAGCAATTAAATACGAGTAAATTATAAAAAAAATTCTGGAAGGGTGAAGAAGAAACTGTTGATAGTGATGCTTTCAGGGGAACTAGAGGTCTAAATAAGCTAAAAAAAAAAAAAAATACATATAAGAAGTTGAAAGCTATAGAATATTATTAGTTCCCTGAAAACATCACCCAAACAATCCATCAATCAAAACAATCAGATGATAAAACAAAGCGGAGTTTATTCTTATTCGTGGCAAGGAAAAGTATTACCTTGACATATGTTGGTTATTTTACTATAAACTTGTTTAAACTCATAATACTCAGTGTATTTTTATAATTTGTGGTTGAACTATTATTATCCTAGACAGTTTTGTGAATTGAAAACATGAAAATGGCCAAATTAGTGGGCCCAAGAAAATACACTAAACAAATATCTCAGCCTACTGCCAAGACTGAAAAATATGTATTTTTCTGTGTTTACATATGTTCACACATACAAGGGTACTTCAAAAAGTTCATGACAAAAATATGAACCTTTCCATGCACTTTTTGAGGATCCCTTGTATATGTAGAAATTTTGGGAGAGTGTTTTTATTAGCACTTAGCTTTCTCACTTATTGTTTGAGAACATATTTGAGAGGGGATTATGAAGTGGTAATTTGCAAAAGGAGTTTGAAATAAAAGAGGCCTATGTTTTATTTAAAGGACATCTTAAAGTCTGTACTTTCAATCTTAAATTCTTTTACTGTGGAGGCTGCATTCATAGAGCAGCAAGTACAGTGCTGGGCATAAGTATATGGGCTAAATAAATAGATAATGCTATTTTCATAATCATGACTTTTGATATGAGAGACAACTGTGTTGTATCATTATCCAAGATATGGAGATTCTGTTCCTCTCTGATCTATACAGAAGGGAAGGACCATGACTTCAGTGTCTTGTAATGAACTAGTGAATGAGTAGGAAGATTCTCAAATAGGACAACTTATTTACAACTGCCCTATCTTCACAGAAACTAATTGACTTCTGAGCAATTTCAAGGTATAAAGTGCATTCTTGGATTAAACTTGATTGAACTCTGACTGGCTTAAGTAAGCTGTAAGGAGGTTTAGAACGTCTGAATTCAGTTGAACCAAGTAACATACCAGTAAGACTGTTTTTCTAAAGACAGGATATCTCTTGCAACTAACTGTCATACTGTACTGAGTTTTGTAAGGTTCTTAACTCTTCTAAGGAAGGCTGAAATGAAAGCTTCAAAGCAACTTCTAGGAGGGAACATTCTCCAGTTATGTTAGGATCCTTATAAAAGGTAGATACTCAACTCACAGTGGCTTGAATGAGAACATTTCTTGGTTCAAATCACCAAAACCCAGAGAGAGTGCAGTTCTCAGGACTGATTTATTCCAGTGGCTCTGCTCCATCTCCCTCTCATTATTTTTTGTTCTCTTTTGGTGTCAGCTTTACTCTCAAATAGGTGGGTGACATGGCTGCAACAGTTTCAGGACTCTTACACACCATAACATAGAGTGAAAGAGGGAAAAGGTCATTTTCAGAAGATATCTAAAAAGTAGAAGCCACCAGCAAACTTCTCCTGGCATCTCAATGGTGCAAATTCCTGAATTAATTCCTTAAGAGGAGATGAGGTTACCCTTAATCAGTCCCATCCCTGAAGGTGTGTGTGAGGTCAGCCCTCCCTAAAGCACATGAGATACATGGAAGAAGAGTGATTCCTACAGCAAAATTTGGGTTAGGAAAAGAAGAAGGGAGAGGTAAAGTTTGGGCAGAAAACCAATGATACCTGCTAGGAATAAACCCTTAGTTTTCTTCTAGTCCAGACTCAGGATAATATGGGAAACAATCGCTACCATTTACTATCATATAGCAAAAAGGATCTGAAGTGGTTTACAAAAATACATATTATAACAAGATAAAATATGAGTAAAGGGGAAAAAAGGATAGAAAAAAAGATCAAACAAGGGATGAGCCCACTATATAAAATTCATTCAATATGATCCTGTCTGCTTGCTACATGTGGGCTGCAAATTTAACTCTGAGCTTCCTATCTGCCAACGAAAGGAAGTGAACTTAATCAGTACTATATCAACCAGGCTTCTTTTGATTGCAAATGATAGAGATCCAAATTGACATAAACAATGAAGCTGTGTATATTATTGAACACTTATTCTGATCTTTCACTGTATCAAAATTGCCTGTAAGTTACTTTGAAGATTTTGCCCAGCCCATCACGGCAATTCTTCCCGGCAGTTCTCTTCATATGGCAACATAGAAAGGAGAATTTTCTGCAGACTGTCCCAGAAATATGCAGTGAAATAAATGTTCAAAAAAAAAAAATTGACATAAACAGGAGAATTTTCTGCAGACTGTCCCAGAAATATGCAGTGAAATAAATGTTCAAAAAAAAAAATTGACATAAACAAAGGAAATTGATTGGCTTTTTTTTTTTCAATTTTCTTTTCTTTTTTATTAATATTTTACATTCTATGATGTTGTGAAGCCCTTCAGAGGTAGGGGGAGAAGGAAAAGGGGAAGGAAGTGTGATGGATGAGAGGAGGAGGAGGAGGGGCGGGATTGAGGCCTATGGCACCCCCCTCATTCCCATAGGGAGACCAGGAGTCTTCCAGTGGTGGCTTGGCCATTGCCAGGCTGGGTGTAGATGTCAGGGGGGTGTGGCAAAAGCCCTCACCCCCCACCACACCAGCTCAGGAACCTGGGGCCCTTCTTGCTGTGGCTTGGTGGTCATCGCTGGGTTGGTTGCACTGTGTCAGGGGTGTGTGGCCGAGGACCACAGCCACCCCCCACCCTGGCTGGGGAGAGCCTGAGGCACTTCCTGCAGCGGCTTGGAGGTCATCACTGAGCTGGTTGGACATATGGGGGGAGGGGTGTGGCTGAGGCCCTCAGACACACCCTCAGGACTGGTTGCAGGTGTCAGGAGGCATGGCTGAGGTCCCCAGCCCTCCCTCCTTTCTGGCTTGGTAGTCCAGGGGCTTCAGGTCCTTCTAGGTGTTATAGGCATTCTTTGGTGAAATGAGACCTTTACTAGTTAAGATCAAATTTTATCTCTGGTTGTGGGTACTTTGCTTTTCTTTCAGTTCTATGTTGGATTATTTCCTATTGCCACCACTTAAACTCTGTGCTGGAACTAATTTGTTGTCCTTTGCTTACTTCTAAATGGGAGAACTTCCTGTGGGGACCAGTACTTGAGCTGTATGGTTGAGCTAAATTGCTGCTCCACTGATAACTCCCTAGGGAAGTCTTTTTGTGCAGCTCAGGTTTTAATGGTTGATTTTATAGGTACTTCCGGGTCTAGAGAAATCCAGTGCACCGAGGTTGTGTAGAAACTCTGGTCTGGGCTTGAGTCTTTTCATCAAACTGCACCCCATGTGTTACACTTGCCTCTGTGTAACCAAGATGGAAAAAAGAGAAAGAAAGAATTCACTCAAAGTACCATCAACGAGGCCTGGAGGGACTGCCGCCCATCAGGGGAGCAGCCCCGATTCAAAATCAGCCTTTCTTTTTATTAACAAGACAAGGAAGTTTCACAAGAAAAATCAGTTGATTCAATCATCAAAGAAGGACATAAAAACAGGCAGTGTAAAACTAGTAACGGCAGTAAATTAACAATGTGACATACCAGAACGTAATCTGTAAAAAGCTAGGTCAATTCACCAACAAACAGCTTGTCCTTAGTAAACATTTTCCTTTCTACATACTATCTACAGCGATTTCTTTAGCATATTTAAACAGCATTCAAGCAGTTTTATTAATATATCTAAAGAACAATCAGTAGGTTAAATAGTCAATAGTCATTCAAGCTGGAATCAAACCAGCAACCTGAAACAAAATATACAATCCCATCCCTAAACAGTGATTAGAATTGATTAGATGGCTTTTGCCAAACTTATCTGTGGACTTTCATCCTCTACTCAAGAGCCTTTTGGTTCATTCATGCATTAATTAAAAATCCTATTCTAAGATCAAAGGAGAATCAAGATTTCTAACCCACTACACCCATGCAATTCTGTATTCCTGACCAGTCTCCTCTGAGTGGTCCTATGCTGAGTGGGGGGGAAGATCAGTTGTCCTTGCTGTGCCCCAGTGATCCCCCGGTGGGCCCATCTCCCCCACCACCCGTGCTCCAAACACTTCCCATGGGAAGGGCCATGCTTGGGTCCCTTGCGATGACTCACCGGCCTTTGAGTGGCTCCTTTTTCCAGTTGTGGCTCCTTGCTCCTATGTGGGTCCATGGGAGATCTGTTAATGGTCTTGCGGGCATGAGGGCCACCAAGGCCCTCTTCTCCCCTGCTGCCTGCAAGCAACTTCATCCAAAGGGCACAGCTGTGGCTTCTGCCAGCTCCTGCTCCATGCACTCACCAGCCCCAGCCTTAGAAGCGGCCAGGGCTCGAAATGGTTGGAGCATTTTCTTTCTTTTATCGTGGCTTCTCCTGCCTTCATGCACTCCATAGGTCTCTCCTCCTCTTCCCCTGAGCTTTAGCGGCCCCAACTTGGCTACCATTGCTTTTTTATAGTTGTAAATTGGTTGATTCGTGGGAGAGAGTGACACTGAGGACTGTCTATTCCGCCACCTTGACTGTAAGTCTGATTGGCTCTTTTAATAGATCTAGCTTTAGGCACAGAGACTCAAACAAAGTCCTCAGGACTTTTGCCTCTGTGTTGGTTTCATTCTCAAGTAGGCTCTTCCCACTTTGTAGTAAAGATAGCTGCAACTCTAGCCTTACATGGTCCTTATGGCCAGTAATCCCAGTGAAAAGAGAGCATCTCTTTTCTGACAGTTTCAGAAAAAACCTTTGGTAGGATTCTGAATGGCCCTGTTTGTGTCATTCCCATTTCTGGACCAATACATGTGGACAAAGGAATGAGGAATTCTGCTTGGCTCACCTGGGTCATTTGCCCTCTCCCATGGGCAGAGGAAGTGAAGCTATATGAGTATGATTGACAATCCCACCAGGAAAGCACCATTAATCAGGGGCAGCTTCAGAAAGGAAAAGTTAGGCAGACAAAAAAATAATACCTTTATAATGACATAATTCCATACACATAAAATATAAACAAATCAATTGTTTAGAAACCTAGCGACTCCCTAGACTGACACTTAAGAGAAAAATGTCTTTTCTAGGGCTTCAATAACACACCTATGTAAATATTTTATACAGCTGTTTTCTAATACATTTTGTTTTGTATCTTTTGAACCATCAAGCAAGTGCCTTGGAGAGTTTAATTTAAATTAGGAAAGAAGGCGCTAATACTTGCCGATGTTATATCATAATCCTAACTGGTATTAAAGAAAATGGACTTTTTTCTAAAAAAAAAAAAAAGAAGAGAAAGGAAGTATTAATTCTATATTTATTCCACTACATAATAATAATAGTTTAGAAATTTAAAAAACATTGCAGAGATCTCTCTAAATACAAGTAAAATTTTTTTCTAAAATAATATTATCTGTTTCTTAGATGAGCTGTTTTTTTCCCAAATAGTATAAAAAGCCTGTGTAACATAGGTTTGTTACTTAGCAAATTACTCTTTCTAAATAGCCCCGCTAAGTGATTAAGCAGAGTATCATGCCTGACATTTTGCTAGCCAGCTGTTCTCCATCACTGTTTGTCATTCTTTTCTCTGCCAGGAAGCCACAAAATGTCCTCACCAATCAGTATTAAATCCTAATTTACATGAATTTACCATCTGTTTTTTAACCTTGGTAAATCAAAAAGGCAACCGATCTGTCCCTGGATAATTGTTTGTTTCAACTGCTAACAGGAAAAAACTCTGCATGATCTTTTTGAAGACCCCTTGTATAGATACTGAGGCGGTTCAAAACTTAGTTTCCGTCAGTTACCAATGCAGTCATCAATGACCCAATCTTGCAGGACACCATCCGAATGAGCCAGTATCTCTGTCATTAAACATTTTAGTCCTTCAATTTCATCTTCTCCTGGGTTAAGTTTACCACCAGGTAATATGAAGAAAGTTTTTCCCAGCTGTAGCAGTAACACATAAGGTAGCTGGTGTTCCCATACAATCAGAACCCCTTCTATAGTCCCACTCATTTCAGTTTTATCAAATTCCTCCCTCATGTGCTGAAATCTGGCTATAAAAGAGTTTCCCTTCTCATAGAGGGGCTCTCTTGTACCAAAAGTATAACTGGTAATAGGGTACAGGTTGATGGTGTGCTCCAGGGTGAGAAGCTTGGTCTGCTGATAAGTACTTGTTGCTGAACTGGTTGACTCCCCAGGGCCAGCTGGTCTGCAAACAATTGGGCAGTACCACAGACATGCTGGCAAGCTCCAGCAAAGGGGGTCAGCAAAGTGAGAGGCAGGGGAGACATTCCCTGCATAGGCAGTAGTTATCTGAGTCCCACTCTGCAGCCACTGCCCACTATTAACGACAGCACAAGAGGACATGCTTACTTTTCAACTTTCACATTCCAGAATTTCTGCAAATACTACAAAATTTTATTAAAGTATCTTGAAGCAATGGCAAACAGGCTCTTATAACATCTGATACTTAATGCCTAAGCCAAGAACAACTCTCCCTTAAAACTTCATTGTCTCCAAAGTTCCCATATCACCAAATCTTTCTGTATCTCCAAAGGTCCCAGCCTTTTTGAGCTCACCTAATGTTACTTCCCCATCCCTATCTCTCCTTTTAAATCTCTTCTCATCCTCCCAAGGTAGCTCTATGACCTTTCCAAAATAAATCACGTATTGTCTCTGGGCTTCTTCCAATTTTCTTCTGAAGCCACTGTCCTTATCATACCAAAAAAGATCCAAAGATTGAGAAATCTAAAGAATTATCCTTAGAAGGCAAGAAAAACTGTGAACACTGTTCTATTTTAACATTTGCATGTCTTGAAATGCCTTTATTATTTTTGCACTTCTGGATGATGTGTGTATTAGTCTGGGTTCTCCAGAGAGACAGAATCAATAGGATATGTTATATTTATATGAGAGGGATTTATTAGGGGAATTAGCTCATGCGACTATGAAGAGAAGTCCCATGATAGGCTGTCTATAAACTGGATGCCGATAGGGTGGGGCCCAGTATAACTCCAAGAGCCTCAAAACCAGGGAAGCTGATGGTGTCCTTGGTGTGAGTCCTGGATCCCAAAAGCTGAAGAGTCTCAAGCTCTGATGTCCATGGACAGGAGAGAAGAGAATATCCCAGCTCCAGGGGATTGAGAGAGGGTTTCACCTTTTTCCTCTGTCTTTTGTTCAGTGGATTGGATAGTTCCTGTCCACACTGAGGGTGGGTCTTTCCCACCCAATCCACTCAGACTGTCATACTAATCTCTGCTGGAAACACCCTCACGGACAGCCCTATAAAAATAGCTTTACCAGGTTTCTCAGCATTCCTTCATCTAATCAAGTTGACACCTAGAATTAACCTTCACAATGTTCAGACACCGATGTATTCCTAAATACATTTTAACCAAAATAAGTTCACATTAAGTCCATTTTATACCACATTTTCACTGGGTGTTTCTCAGCATTCCTTCATCTAATCAAGTTGACACCTAGAATTAACCTTCACAATGTTCATACACCGATGTATTCCTAAATACATTTTAACCAAAATAAGTTCACATTAAGTCCATTTTATACCATATTTTCACTGGTGACACCGATGTATTCCTAAATACATTTTAACCAAAATAAGTTCACATTAAGTCCATTTTATACCACATTTTCACTGGGTTAGCTTTAACTGTGATTTGAAGTTACGACCATTTTCCCCCTCAGTACCTTACTAAGGAGGAAAAAAGCACTCAGTACCTTTCAGTGTTTCTCAATTTTGTTTCACTATCACCCCTCTAAGGAGACTTTTTTGCCTCCATCCCTCCCCCACTAATCACTCCCTCCTCATACTAAAATTTTCATAATAAAAAGTGAGATGCAAATAGCCTAATTTTAAAGAACTTTTCTTTCATTAGATTTATTTCTAGGCATTTGACATTGTACTGATGCTATTAAGCATGGTTGTACATGGTATCAACAGCTTTAGTGAGGTATAATTGACATACAATAAATGTACATATTTAAAATGTAATTTGTTTTAAAATGATATATACAAATATAGGGCCGGCCCGTGGCTCACTCGGTAGAGTGCGGTCCTGATAACACGGATCCGAACCCGCGGCCTTGGTGTTATCAGCACCGCACTCTCCCGAGTGAGCCACGGGCCGGCCCATACCAGTCATCTTTAAAAAAAAAAAAAAAATGATATATACAAATATAAACTTCATTTTCTAATTTTTTGCTGGAATATAGGAATACAATTCTTGTATACTGACTTTGTATCCACTAACTTTGAATTCATTTATTAATTCTAATAGCTTTTTTAGATTTTCTTCATACAATCATAATGTCTGCAAAGAATTAGTTTTATGTCTTCCTTTCCAATCCTTAAATTTTTCATTTTGCCTTATATTAGCTAAGACTGCCAGTAAAATGGTGAGTAGAAATAGTGATAGTGGGCATCCTTGTTTCATTCCCCATCTCAGGAGAAAAGTGTTTACTATTTCACCATTAAATATGTCTGCTGCAATCAGGTCATAGAACTTTAAATGAAAATTTCTTTAAAGTCATATAATTTCTTAGTCTATGCTTATAAAAATTGCTGTACTGATTCAATATTAGGTAAAAATAACTGTTGGTGTGAGTTGGAAGATTGGTCTGAGATTACTAAATTGTGAGAGTTGGCTTAGTGACCAAGAAAAGTGCCTGATGTATTCAAAGTGACATCATGTTGCTTTGGGAATAGAATTTAAAATAATCCACAGAATTACAGAAATGATATAAACATCCCAAAGATATAACTATTTTAGGCAATTATTTAATAGAATTCTTTTGTTAGGATATGTAACAATGTAGTATTCAAGTAGAAGCTAAAGTTAATTTTAAACTAAAAGCTAAAGTAGAAGCTAAAGTTAATTTTAAACCAATTACTGTTGTTTAGAGCACAGCCTTATAACACCACGGTCACAGGTTCAAATCTCCATACTGGTCCAAAAAAAAAAAAAAAACCCATAACTGACTGCCTGCCTTTCCTTGACGTATTACATAAAGAATACAAAAAAGTTAAAAATAAAATATGATTATTATTAGTTTGTATTTAGAAATGTTAATGCTGGAAAGAACTTACAAATGGGGAACTAAACTATAGAAGGTTATAACTTACTTATCAGTCAGGGTCCTGATAGGAAACAGATGGTATACTTTCATAGGGAAATTTCAAGAGAGTTTAATAGAGGAACTACATACAAAAGTATGAGCATAGTTTAAGAAAACCAATAAGGAATAAATAGTGCGGAATGCCAGCACTAGTAACAGCCTGAAGCTATTAGCACCCATAAGTCTGAAGAGGCAAGGGAGGACTAGTTATCAGAACCCAGAAAGGGTATGAAGAGGAACAACTAATAGGAGCTATGACCCCTAAAGGGATGCAGCTAACTCACAACAATATGGTAGGGAGGAAACCTCCCACCTTCCGTCTCCCGCCTGTTCCCTTCCACTGATCAAACCCAACCAGAAGATGAAGGGCAGGAGAGCCACTGATGCAGTTCATACAGGTTGGCCTCCCAGGACACAGAGCAAAGTGAAGAGTGGACCTGGAAGGGCAAACTGAAGATACCAGCACAGTTACCAAAGTCACTGACAGAGTCAAGACCAGAATCTAGGAGCTGACTCCCAATTCAGTGCTCTTTTTCCACTAGCAAAGTAATCAATACTATGAGTATACAATGTGGTGGGTGTAGTGGAGATACACAAAAATATAAAGACTTGGTCTCCTATTCTCAAAACACTTATTGCTGAGAAGAAACTTATACACATGAAATAATCAGTAAATATGTTAAAGCAGGACTAAAGTGCAGAAAAATAAAGGTAGGGAGTATCTCATGCTTCTTTTATATTCACACAGTGGAGGGCACAAAGTAAGTGCTGGCTTCAATACTCAATGCCTGGCTTCCCGGGAAAGGCTTTTAAACTATCAGAGACTGATACTACAAAGCTAACCTAGGAGAAAAGAACTAACATTTAATGAGTACTTACTATGTGCATGGTGCTCTAATATATCACTTAACCAGAAACTATAGTTTAGTTAGTATTTCTGATTTACAAATGAGGGAATTAAAGTTCAAGAAATTAACTTTCTCATGGTTAAACTGGAAGAAAGGATATGATCCCAGGTATGTCAAATTTGCCCAAGAGTATTGTTCTCTGTATCACATCCACATACTAGAAGCATATTAAAGCAGAAGACTTGGGAAGTCAGCTAGTGTTCAAGTCTCATAACATTAATTTGTTGGTAAATCTAGAGTAATGGATATCACTTCTCAGATTCTTAACTGATCTGTTTAAATAAAAGAGCAATGATAACATGGCCTGCTCTTGTCTCTGGAGGATCATACAGTGAATTACAAGCACAGGAGAGGATTAGGCAAAAATACTAAATATGATTATGTTTGCATGTGTATGAAGGTACTTCAAAAAGTTCATGGAAAAATGGAATTGAAAGATTCTTCAATGAACTTTTTGAAGACCCACTATATGATACTTAGATGTTGTATTCCAAAACCAATAATGAAAACTACTTTTTGGAATATTTATTACCTTTTGTAATAGTCTGAACAAGCAAGAAAAAAGAATCACTGAGGTTACTGTTGATTTTTAAATAGTTTGCCTCTCATATTTATGTAATTTATCTAGCAAATATTCCACATTGAAATTATACCTGAAAAAGTGAGGGAAAAACCTAAGATTTAAAGATGAGAGAAAGGACACATTTAAATAAAGGCAAGGCTCTCGGTATATACAATCGTTAGTACCCAAATCTGTACATGCTATTCAGACTCCATTAACTAGCTTCCTGGATCAAGGGCCAGCTCTTCATGTTGTGCTTCCATTACTCTCCTAAAATAGGAACAACATTTCTATTACCAGTGTATTGTTTGCATAAAATGAGACTAAAACTATGAAAGTAATAGATACAGCTAGTGATGAACTTTACCATTTGGGACTTGCTCATAGGAAAAGCATCTTTCATCACTAGAATCTAACCTCCTTGACTGTAGCCTCAGATGAGAGAAAGAGATACTCTGATAACTTCCCTAACCTCCCCAGTTCTTACTATAGGTCTTTGTAAACTGTCAGACAGAACTTATAGTTAAGTCATTTCTCTATCTGGGAATAGAAGTAGAAGAAACCTGGTGAACATCAGAGATCACTTCTGGCTTTATAAGTCCATGAACTTTTATATCCTTCTTCCTGAGTCTGGAAATTTTTATGCTGTACCATTTTACTCTGTACCCTCAGCATATTGCCCAGGGCAGCATATCCAATGAGTACATAATAAAAAGAGAAAATGAAGACAAACACACATAAAAAAATACTTCCTTTCATACATTGCTACAGACTATATTAAGTGTAAGAATAAGAGACTTTACTATAATACAATGGAAATTTTTATTTTTCAAATTAAAAGCAAAACAGTGCTACTGAATCACCCCTGAAGTCACACTCAATTCATACCTTGCAGTTGAATTTTCCCAGCTCATCAATTAATTCCACTGAAAACAGACTAAGCCTCTGTCTGTGAAAGAAGTACAGACCAAACTTAACCATGATGACAGCAATGGCTGGCAAAACTAAGCAAAGGAAATGACTGTATCTCTGTTTCAAGTTTTTTTTCTTCTTGGAAACACTCTCCATGGCCATGTGAAACTTAAAATGAAGATTGTGATTTTCCTGGCCAGAGAAGAAGGTTAAAGCTGTTTCATAGAGAATTGTAGATTATAGCTCTACTTTCATCCTGTAATATCCATGTTTCTCAGAGAGGTCTGGCTAAACCAGGATATTCTTTGCAATAGCATTCAAAGTTCTTACTTTGGTCACATCTGTTACCTTTAGAGAATATTCTGAATTAGAAAGTGAGGCTCCCATGGCAACAGAGAAATTTCTGCAATAGAAATAATAAAGGAACAGATGATTATATAAGTTGTTAAATGAGCTGTCCCACTGGCATTTCATTTTATAGGCTATTTCATAGCTCAAGAACAAGGGTAGATTAAGGACCCTGAACTATCATATTATACAATTTTCATTAATCAATTACTTAAAACACCTAGTAGCCAAATCTACCAATATACTTGATTTTATATCTGGAAATGTAAATTCTAAGGCTCTTGTTTCTTTTAAATTGCATTTTTCCCTACTTAGAAACATCTGACTACTATTAAATTATTGGAGCCCTCTCAAATACAAAAAACCCCACATAATAGTTTCAATTCCTTAACGATGATTTAATTTCAAAATAACTGAAAACAGGGGCTGGCCCATGGCTCACTTGGGAGAGTGTGGTGCTGATAACACCAAGGCCACAGGTTTGGATCCCTATATAGAGATGGCCGGTTAGCTCACTTGGGAGAGCGTTGTGCTGACAACAACAAGTCAAGGGCTAAGATCCCCTTACCAGTCATCTTTTAAAATAAATAAATAAATAAAATAACTGAAAACAGAGAACAAAGGTGAGAGATGATGGATTAAGTATTAAAGGTAGGAAGGATAAAAATGGCTATGACCCTTCCTTCCTCACAGCATAGTTATTTACTTTGCTAAAGGAAAGCACAGTCAAATGGGTACACATGCTTATCTGACTCATTTGAAACTTAGCTGCTGAATTAGTTTATTAGTAACTAGTCTAAGTTCAGCAATGCTGAACTTAGGATATAAAGGTTCACCTATATTCAGAAGACCCTGCTTATTTATGCCAGAATCAGAACCATTTTAGAAATGTTTTCAACTGCAAAAACGACTGTAATACTTAAGTACTAATCACAATTCTGATTTTTCCAAGGTATTGGGAGAACATATACTGATAAGTAATGTTTATTATATATCTTCAAGAAGTAAAAAACTAAAAAGCCCCTTTAAAATTTACTTCTGTAGGTTTTTAATTGATAAAGTTTATTTTAACCATCTACCTATTATCTTTGACTAATCACAACAGTCCATTCATTAATCATGCCATCAACTAAGGTTTTCCTATATGGGGAAGTAAAGATTAATCTCATCCCTTCTTGTATGAGTCAAAGAACACATTTTTACCGAAACTTCATTCCCGAGTCTCTAGCAGTCCGAGCAGAACAGTGGAATTCTGTAGCACCCGAGCCCTCAAGGATCCTTTGTAGATTTCTGTCTGTTATGCCACCCCCTGTTGGAAAGAAGTAGTAATACATTAAGAAGATCAGAATTTTGCATAAAATTTCATGAATAATAATGACTGCTTGCTCTACTTGGTATCCCCATTCTGAAATTTCTCATTGATTCAAGAATTACTCTCCCTACTAAGCAAGAATGACATTAGAAAAGTGATAAAAGACATAGACTACAGACTCTACAGAAGAAGTGTTGAGGTCATAGAACCTGTATGATGGAATCTTACACATTCACTGGTTTATATGACAATGCAATGCATTACTGACTTTAAATCTAAAAAGATAATTCTGGGGCAAAAGAAGTCATTGAGTACTCCATCCCTACTCTCCCCTCAACGAAAGCAAAATCAAATTAAAACAAAAGGTAAGGGTAGGTTTGAGGAAGAAGCTACAAAAGCACAACCTCTGAGATACGTGTGAAAGAGAGAACCTCTAAGATTCTCTCTGTGGCCCAGGATTCATAGAGATACTGACTATAACTGTGCATCCTAAGTAAGGCCTTGTACACAGCAGATAATTTAATAATTACATATTAAGCAAAGGCACTCCTAATGTTAACTGTCTAAGTCTGGGTATTGGTTATCGAGACTAAATACATCTAGTCTTAAACAGAAAAGCATCAGATTCAGTAAGTCCCTTTAACACTCCTTGATTAATCTATAAAGGATCTCAAAATAACAAATATTACTATATGCTTTCCACCTGCTCATATTTCAGGCATTTGCTACAGGTCAAAGCCTTCCTAAATATCTGACAATACCCTTTACACGCCTCTTTTTAAAAGCTGCACTTTATCTGGTTGTCACCATTTTGAACCCTGGTCAGTTTTGACATCAATGGTAATAAGACAACCAGAGATTGAATGCTTTCTGATGTGATGTGATATGAAGTTTACAGATCACCCATGAAGTATTCTTACCAAAAATATTTAACCAGAATCTAACCAAATTTTATGATCTAACTTCCAGTTTATAGGAAATACAAGGGCTAGAAGAACAAGCTAAAAAATCTGGTAAATCCAGAAAGCAGTACATTCTACAGGGTAAGTGGTCCAGACTTTTTAAATGTAATTTTAAAATTTTTTAATTATTTTTTAAATTCAAGCATGATTGATTATACATAGTTTTGAGGGTACAACATGTGTTGATTAAATCAATACTATTAGCATATTCATTATTACAAATGTCATTTTTTTTAAAAAGTAAGAAAAAGGGAAAACTTCGATATTAAAAGATATTAAGAAAGAGAACAACCAAATGCAATGCTTATTTCTTGACTGGCGCCTAGTTTGAAAATATCAGCTATAAAAAACATTTTGGGAACAACTGGAGAAAGGCAAGTATGGAATGAGTATTAAATGATATTAGGAATTAGTGTTTATTTTGATAGATGTGATAATAGTATTGTGGTTATCATAATACACCCTTTTTTTAGAGACGCATAAAGATAAAATGTCAAGGTGGCTTTAACTTTAAAATACCTCAGGATAATAAAAAGATGAGACAAATGTGGCAAAATGTTTAATCTAGGGAATGAGCATATGGGTATTCATTATGCTTTTATAAAGATGGCCTTTATATTTGTCTCACTCTGATTCTAAATTGCCTTATCTAATTTTTTAAAAATTGCCCCATCTGTTCATTTCTAATGTGCCATTTAGGTACTTATCTTACAGTTATCATCAGGAGCATATGATCAAATTATTCTGGCTACAAGAAAAAATTTAGTGATTATAGATTTTCAGGAACTGAGAGAGTATAATATTTATTCAAGGATGTTGTCAAAACATTTGCCTATACCCTGTTAACAACTAGGACATTTGGCCCTAACACAGTATAGTAGCATCAAACTTGGTGTGCTTCACCAGGGATGAACATCTAGATTCTTAACTGTATACTATGAGAGAGCAAACATGGAAAAATCTCAATCCCAATCTACCTTCTTATTTGCTCCTCTCTGAGGTAATCTCTGTTAGAATGTTCTCCTCCTTATGTAAAGTTTTAAATTCCAGCACAGATCTCCCAAACTTAAACATTTTAATCAAACTACGTATTCTTCTCTCTGAACACCACATAATACATTTTCCTGCCTCCTTTGCTCTTCCTCCACTACAGTTTAGTGTCACAGTAGTGAATGGATAGATATATAAATACCTGGCATTACCACAATCCTGCCTTTTGCCTGAAAAAAGAAAAAAATAAACAAGTAAATTTTAATATTTTTCTCTCAAATGGGATAATAAGGCAGTGAGAATAGAAACATGAGTCAAAGCATATTAAATTTTAAAAATTACTACTAATGTCTAATTTTCAATAGATCTTTTCTATTTATTTGGGATCTTAGACAAGATGTCCAGCCTAATAACTTTCAATCCAGAAAGATTATTTTATTGTATTGCTTTGAAGATTTGTACTGTTATGAACACAAAGAGCAGAAGGATACACATCAATACTGAATAATCACACCATCTTAAGAAAAGCTGTTACTGAAAAATCATACTAATTACAAGTTCTTGGTATGCAATGAGATGGAAGTAGTTGAACTTAAACAACATTTCAGCAGAAAAAAGAGCACAGCATAATTGTATATTACTAAAAAAAAAGTACACTCAAATCCTGAATCCTCAACTAAATTCCTCAATTTATCATACCAATTAAACAAAACCATAGGTCCTTTAAATTGGGAGTACATGAATTAATTTAATTTCTGATAGATCTGGAAGATGGGTATTGAAATTGTCACAGAACTATCATATCTCTCACCTGTTCTCCTAAGGTCCCATTTATATTTCCAAAAAGTCATTTTTCCCCCATAAGTACCCTTCTCTCCTTCCCCTTCACCTGTTAAGATGGAATATAAGTCCCAAATTCTAACCATCCCTTTGTGAATTCCCATATGTACATATACTTATGTACATGATCAAAATCTGTTTTTTCTCCTGCTAATCTTTTGTCAGTTTAATTTGCAGGCCACCAACAACTAAAACTAAGAAGGCAGAAGAAAAGTTTTTCCTCCCCAACATGGTGAACAAGAAAGAGTTTCTACACTCAGAGTTTACACATTCAAGGAAGAAGTACAACAGAAAGATATATTAACTAAGAAGGCAGAAGAAAAGTTTTTCCTCCCCAACATGGTGAACAAGAAAGAGTTTCTACCCTCATAGAGTTTACACATTCAAGGAAGAAGTACAACAGAAAGATATATCTACATAATAAAATTTCAGACAGCAATAAGTACAATAAAGAAAGAATAAAGCAAAGTAATAAAACAGAGTAAAAGAGGAACGGGGCTATTTCATAGAATTTAATCATTGTTAGAGAAATAAGTGGAACAAGGATGTTTCATATTCTCAAATGTGCTAAAGCAAAGCATCTGTAAAACAAAACAATTACTATCTAGAAAGCTGAAATGATTTTATGAGGGAAAAAAGTTACATTTACCTGTTTCTTTCAAATGAAAGCTTTCCAAAACATGGACAAATCATATTTTCAAAGAGATGAATCCCATCACTTTTTTTTGGCTATCCATAAAAGATTACAGTAGTCCCCCCATCCACAGTTTTGCTTTCCATAGTTTCAGTTACCCGTGGTCAACCATGGTCAAAAAATATTAAAAGGAAAATTCCAGAGATAAACAATTCATAAGTTTTAAATTGCACACTTTTCTGAGTAGCATGATGAAATCTCCCCCCCAATCCTGCTCCATTCCCTTTGTGAGTCATCCCTTTGTACAGTGTATCTACACTGTATACTTGAATTAGTTACTTAGTAGCCATCTTGGTTATCCAGATTGACTGTCTCTGTATTGGTATCACAGTGCTCGTGTTCATGTGACCCTTATTTTACTAAGTAGTGGCCTCAAAGCACAAGAAGAGTAGTGATACCAGCAATTCGGACACGCCAAAGAGAATCTGTAAAGTGCCTCCTTTAAAAAAGGTGAAAGTTCTAGACTAAATAAGAAAAAAAAAAACTGTATGCTCAGGTTGTAAGATCTACCATAAGAATGAATCTTCCATCCATGAAACTGTAAAAAAGGAAAAAGAAATCTGTGCTAGTTTTGCTGTTGCACCTCAAACTTTATCGTAAGTATATAAGTGTAGGAGAAAACACTGTATGTATTGGGTTTGGTATTGGGGTCGTAGAACATACCCCTCTTGGAAAAGGGTGACTACTGCATTTAGAACTGTATTTTTACCCAAGGCTATGAAAGTGACTTAACAATTCTAAGCGTCTTCAAAAAGTTCTTGGAAATATTCATACTGTCTTTTAATTCTATTTTTTCCATGAAGTACCTCCGTATAAAGCACTTACTAAGCGTCAGATGTGTTTATTATCTGGAGTAATCCCTCACAACTATTCTAGGAGGTAGATGTTATTATTATCCTAACTTTGCATATAAGGAAACTGAGGTTTAGGATGGTTAGGTAATTTGCCCAAGGTCACTGTTAATAAGTGGCAAAGCCAAGATTTAAACACAGAGCTGTCTAATTCCAAAGCCTATGCTTTAACCAGTATATTATACTGGTAGGTAGTTACTTCAAGAAATAAAGTTAGTGTATAAGAATATACACCAGCTCTTCCTGCCAACCAATGATGAACACACACACACACACATTTTGAAATGCAATACCTGACTATGGCAATTATATCTTATTTTCTACTCCATAATAAGTAACCTTTTTAAACTAGCAACCTGATTCATCAACTCTTCTATTTTAAAATGCTTTGAGCTTCCTCACTGCACCAAGGATAAAATACAAACCCTTAAATAAAGTTTTCAAGACTCTGGATATCATTTTTCTCTTCACGTTTAACATTCTGATCATCCTTAAATTATGCTCGCTTTTTTTTTTTTTTTTTCGTGACCGGCAACGGATCGCAACCCTCAGTGTCGCGCCCGGACCGGACCGGGATTGGCCACAGGATCGCAACCCTTGGTGTTGCTCCCGCCCCTCGCTCAGCCAGCGAGCGGCCGGTGTGTAGCGGGAGCGCCACCGTGCTTCCCAAGCGGCGCACTATAGCTGTGCGCCACCAGGCCGGCCCCAATTATGCTCGCTTTTGTTTCCAGGTCTTTTCATATACTATTTCTTCTGCATGGAACAATTCCCTAATTCCTAATACCTCCCACTTTTACATGAATAACTCCAAAACATCCTTCAGATGAGTAAGACACTGCAGTTTGAATGACTTTTCTTTTGGGAAGCTTTCCCCAACTACTGCCAATATCTTTCTCCCAAACTGATGTTAAATTCCTCTCCAATGTGCCCCCACAGTACCTTTTTTTTTTTTTTTAAAGCAGTACTCTATTAAAATTGCCTGCTCTACTAAAAGTGCCTGTGGTGCACTAGATTGTAAGGGCAGTGACTACACACACATACACCCACCCCTTCATTACCATCATGGTACAAATGCCCTGCACCTAACATACTTAATAAATATTTGTAAAATCGGTAAGTCCCAGAGTAGCAAAGTCACATCAGATTCTTAGGTGAAATTTCTGAAAATTATATTCATGACTATAGAAAAGTGAAAATAATCAGATGTCTATACAGGAACACTAAGTAGAATTATTAGTAATAGCAGTAATAATAATAACTAACATGTATTAAGACTTACTATATGCCAAGCACTGTGCTAAGGCTCTAACATTATCTTATCTCTATTAATCCTCAGAGAAACCTTATAAAGGAAGTATTAAATTTATCTCAATTTCACGTATGAGGAAACAGGCTTAAAGGTTAATAATCCATTCAACATCACACAGCAAATAAGTGTCAAACCCAAGTCTCAAACACAGAACTCTCTCATCTCAAGAGTCCATACTCATTAAGACAGAATACCTCTGGACTGGCATAAGAAAAACATAGACATACTACAATTACAAAGCCATCCTTTGACTGCTCTACAAATAATGCTAACTCACCAGAAGAACACATACAAGAGAAAAAATATATTTCCTCCTATATTGACAGATGAGAAGAAATAAAATAATATAATTTCAGTTTTGGAATTTACCTCCAGATGATAATTATCTCATAAATTCTATATGGGACCCTCTGAGTATACATGTGCTGACAATGAAAAGATGTGGCTTAAAACTATGCAATGCTGATAACAGAAAAGGTAAAATTTGTTGTGGTTATCCAAGTCAGATCAGATCCTTAGGCACTGTCTATAATTTGATCTTAAGAGCCCTGGTTATTAAAAATGCTACTGTGAAAGAAATAAGAATTATATACAGTATTGCCACTTGCTTTTCCCTATAGACTAACCACAAAGTTAGTAATATTTAGTTTCACAACTTAGCTGAACAACAGAATGTCAGAAGTAACCACAACAGAGTTTTAGAAAGAAAGAAAAGAAATTGCATGTACCTGATCTATGAGTCGCTTTATTAGGGGTAGCCCTTCTAGTGCCGAACTGTCACATCCACTAGTCAATACTCGTTCAAATCCCAATGTTAAAAGGGTCTCTAGAGCTGCCATCGGATCATGAACCATGTCAAAAGCTGAAATAAATAAAATTGATTTGAATTTTGAACAGATATCCCCTAATGCAGTGATGTGCTGCATCTAGCTTGTATTGGCTTGCAAGAGCCAATTGTTTAAATATTCAGGAATTTTGCAAGTCAGATTGTTAACCCACAGGCAGCTTGAAATTAGCCAAGGTGGAGAATTTAAACTATAGAAATCATAAAATGCTACAAATCAGAGCTCTTTTTTCCCAAGAGCAAGTTTACTAGCATACCACAGTCTCCATACCACTGGTGGTATGCATGATCATTTTAATAAGACACATTTTAATAGGTGTATTTACTTAAATGCAAATTAGTAAAAATTTTCCAATTTTCAGTGGTTATAAAGGTTTCTCTTTAAAATAAATTTACTTAAAACTTTATTTAAAGAAAATTATTGTAAATGTGATAAGCAAGTGACTCAAAGTGGGAAACCGCTCTAAGGCTTCAGACAAATTGGACTATACAGAACGAAATACTACATTTGCCAGTTCTAGAAAAAGCCTTGGCTCACATTATGATTAGTAACTAATATTTTGTACTAATTCATCTACCCTACATACTCAAAGCTCATAGCATAAGGACAGCTGTTTTCAACAGACTATGTAAGGTTTCAATTCCACTCTACTGTCTAAGAGCCTTCTCCCCTCCTCAGAACCCTCAGAAAGGAAAGTGGCACTAGGAACCTCAAAACAGAAAAACTACTTCTGCTTTGGTTCTTAGCACTGCTACATGATAAAGAAGTTCTAATCTATGGTGGATTAGGTGCTAGTGGTCCTCTGGGACAGGCTCCTTCTTTTTACCCTTTAGTGTATGTAAGCAGCTAAATCTACCAAAGAGAAATTTTCCTTTTTTTGGTGGTAGCACCTTCTCCCAGTCACTACACTATCATAGTATCTTATTAAATACACAAGTGAAAAAAATGCAGAACACAGGACAATATAAAATTTCTATAAATTTTGAAAACATGAGAATACTTCTGTTAAACTTATTGGAGAAAAGGAAAAAAACAGAAATTTAAAGTCATTTTCTTAGTTTAAGAATAGAAAAATATAGTCTATATAACTGATTACTTTTAGAATTAGCATGTCAAATTTTTAAGCTATATTTTTTCAGGTAAGTGTTCATTAATTTAAATTACTTATCATGTTTAAAAACATTTTTGGGGGCTAGCCTCAATATGTTGACTTTTATGTAACCTAACATCTTTTAGTTATTACTGGTTTATAAGAATCATTGCTAAACTAATATCAAGTCAAAACAGCTTTCTGGTAGTATCATATATTTCAAAAAGAAACAAGGATAACAAATACTTATCTCTCATTTCTTTTTTTTTTCTAATGGACAATTTGTTGCATAATTTCTATAAATAAAAGCAGATGCTGGTGTCCACTCTTAGCCGTATCTTTGAATGCTTACTCAAAAGGAATAAAAACATTCAACAACTTATCAAGCACATCATCAAGTCAACAAAAATTTGACTAGACTTCTTTCTTTTCATGTGCAATGGTAGTGCCCTCTGAGGCAAAACTGACACTTATTCCTCCATTTTACTAAGGCTTAGTGTATGGAATTATAGCTACCTGATTTGTAGTCAGGAAGTATTACTTTATAGGAAACTATCAGATAACGTTTTAGAAATCATCTGATGCAGACAAACTATCAATAATGAAAAGTAATTTTGCACACTATACTGGACATCTGCTCATTGACTATTTATCATCTATTTCTTCTTTCCCTCTTCCTAATAATATCCAATTCTTCTTCAGATATCCACCTTCTCTCCCACTATCTCTCCTGGCAGGAAGTCTAAATCTGAGAAAGTTTACCTCAGCCCTAGTTCCAGGAATAGTTTTGTCTGGCTTAAGCCAGCCACTACATTTCATTTCACTGGCCACAGTAATTTATTCTTTTGGGGGTTGCCCATAACCTAAGATAATCGAATTAAAATGAATCTCAGGATTCTCGCTTGGAATGCTGTGATAGGTACACACACACACTTGCAGGCAATGCTTATTCTCTCCCTCTCTCTATTACAGCCTACCACCACCTACTTTTAACAAGTTTTCATAACTAAGTCTTCAAATTTTCTAGAAATTGTACATCTCTAAATTACAACTTTTAGTCCCAAGATCTAAGAAATCAGCTGGTAACACTGTAACACTATAGAACTATCTTCCATTAAAAAGATTATGGCATTTGGTGAAATTAGAAAACTGACATCATCCAGTAGAATTTCTAAAATGGAAATGACTCACCTCTATGGAAAGTGACTGGCAGAGGACGGCAAATAGCTATAAAAAGAAAGTCATATGACAACTTTAAAGAGGTCATTGCTGATTACTATATATAAAATTCTCCATGTTACATGAAACTTTTTATACTACCTTCTTTTAAGAAGACAGTGCACTAAAATAGTAATAAAATGGCAGCTTTACAAATTCGAAAGTCCTATCTTTCCACTAATCTCTAATTGTTATATAAAAAAATGGTCATCCACTCCTTAGAGGCATCGAACAAAAATTATATCATCTGGCAAGTACAAGGGCAGCATTACATCTATTACTTGCCCCTCTGAGAATCTTTGAGAGACACTTTGGTCTAGTGATATAGGTAGTTTGCTTTTGTCCTCTCTACATCTCCCCATCCTTACCAATTGTAATAGCTTTTCAAGTTTTTGGTGCAGTGGTTAAAAGAACCAATGTAAATTTCCCTTATACCCTATGGGAACAGTGGCAGAACCTGATCTACGGCAGCTGAGGAGAGTTAGGAGGGCTTTGCCACACATACCCTCCACCCCAAACATCTAAATAACTACTGTTTAAAATAGTTAGGTTAGTATAAGTGTACTGTGGATTGAACTGTGTCCCCCAAAGTCCCATGTATTAGAAACTTAATCCCCACAGTGTTACGAGGGTGGGAAATATTATGGTGATCGAAAGATGGGGCCTTTGGGAGGTGATTAGATTGTGAGGACCATGCCCTAGTAAACGAATTAATCCACTGATGGTTTAATGATGGTCATGGGCATCAGTCCCATGTATTAGAAACTTAATCCCCACAGTGTTACGAGGGTGGGAAATATTATGGTGATTGAAAGATGGGGCCTTTGGGAGGTGATTAGATTGTGAGGACCATGCCCTAGTAAACGAATTAATCCACTGATGGTTTAATGATGGTCATGGGCATCGTTCTGTTGGCTTTATAAGGAGAGCAAGTAAGAAGGTTAGACTCTCTCTCCACTCCTGCCACATCTGCCATGTGATACCTGGTATTACTGTAGTCACCACCAGGAAAAGACAAGATGTGTTCCCTGGACTTTGTTTGAATTTGCCAACCTCCAAAACTATAAGCAATAATTGTTTCTTTACAAATTACCCAGTTTCTGGTATTTCTGTTATAAGCAACGGAAATGGACTAATACAAAGTACCTGCAGGTACGACCAAGAAGTCAATTGTGGGATGACATTTTTCTATATCAGGAGCATAAATACAATCATCAACATTAGTGGCTTTTAGGTCTCAGATACAAATTCTTACCCACAAGGGACATGCACAACTCTTTATCAATATGTCCATCTTCAGTCAATGCCCCAAATACCAAACCATCAGCACCATAAAGCTTGGCAAGACGAATGTCAGCCTTCATCACCTCAACTTCACGATCTGAATATAAAAAATCACCTCCACGTGGCCGAATCATTACAAAAACTGGGATCTGGACACTCTGCTTCACTACTTGAAGGACACCTACAAGAACAGAAAGCAGACTAAAAATCAAATATGAACTAAAAGCTCAACAAAGTCAATATTATTGGTCATTTACATTTGCTCTTATGTATTAGTTCCAAGAGAAAAGGAAGAGTTGACTGAGGAAACCAGAGAAAAATGGACCTAAAGGGAAGGAGGACAATGAGAAGAAAAATGTATATACGATAGAAGGTAAGTAACAGAAAAGTCAAGTATTAAAAAGAGCACCAATTTAGAAAATAGAAGATACTACAATTTAAAAGCACTTGTCACTCAACTCAACAAAAATCCTATGACTCACAACACTTTTACTGGTATGTGACACTTGAAAGTGCAATAACTACCAGACTCAATGTTCTGCCTGTGTATCCCCCAATATCCAGTTTCTCCTTTCTAACTGATTGCAGCTCTACTTAAAACCTACTGTAGAGATGGTTAAAGTTCCAAAGTTTATATCCCTTAAATGGACAAAGAAATTTAGCAAAACCTTTTTTTGAAAGAAATATATGAAAAAAAGAACAAGGTTCTACATATTTGTGATTTCATGTAGAGATCTATGAATACTTATAAATAACACAATGCATGGCTAGCTCAGAAAACCTCAAAAGTGTAAGACCTGTGACAAGCACCATTAGTTGTTTACCCAATATGAATTTCCTTCTTTTTCTTTGCTAAAAGAATCTCAGTTATGCACAGGATAGCAATATGCTCAATACCAAGCAGTGAATAATGACTGGTGTTGCAAAAAACAGATTGCACGCAGATTTCCAGATATATCCTAGGGATTTCAGAATGGCTAGGGAATGCCCTCTTTTACTGAGAAAATTCCAAAGGGCTGTTGCAGATATAAATCTTTTATACTAAATAATGCTATCATCAACCTCAGAGTAGCATAACTAAGGAGTCAAACATTCATATAAGGACTTCTGCTTTTGTCCAAGACATTATAGCAGGGACCAAATTTATTATCCCACCTATAATAATAAAAAAAAAAGACAAACTTTATAAAACAATGGTTTGCAAGACACTGGATGTCAAACAACGAAGGACAATAATCCCCAAATAATGGGAAACAAATGAAGTGAGCTCTACACTGACCCAGTTTACTGCCTTGAGAGTTTCTAGGCCACAGCACAGGGAAGCACGACCCAGGCAGAGGGAGCCCAGAGAATTCCCTGAGTTGAGGAGACAAAGCTGAGAGTCCATGGAAACCAAGGTAGTTAAAGAGTTTGCAGGAGAGAGTACCACAGAGGAGAGAAAGAGAACTCTGGAGATCTTCAAAGAACCCCCTCTAATATTCAGCTGAAAACTGACTGGTGCATGCATGCAAAGAAACTATGCAAGGCCAGGGAAAGAACCACTGAAAATAATTAGAAATAAAGTGCTTGTCATTTACACCATGCTAGGGGCGCGACACTGAGGGTTGCGATCCGTTGCCGGACACGAAAAAAGACAAAAAGGAAAAAAAACAAAAACAAAAAAACAGCTCATCAATGAGTTGTGGGACAATTTCCAGCAGTCAAATAAAAGTATAACTGAAGTTTCTGATGGAGGGAATAGAGGACAATGCTGAAAACTTTGCAAATGTGATGAAAAATATAAATGCACAGGTCCACAAAACAAAAAGAAAACTATACTCAGGTACATTGTAATCAAATTGTTCAAAATGAATAATAAAGAAAACAATCTTAAAAGCAACCAGAGAAGAAAGGACACATTATACAGAAAAAAACAAAGACATGGGTAAGAGTAGATTTCTTGTCAGAAACAATACAGGCAAAAAGATGGTGGAAAAACATCTTCAAAGAACTGGAAACAAACAAACAAACAAACAAAAAACCCCAAAACTATCAACCTAGAATTTTATACCCAGCAAAATGTCTTTCAAAAATAAAGGAGAAAGACCGCTGGCTGGTTAGCTCAGCATGGTACAGATAACAAGGTCCAGAGTTTGATCCCTATACCAGTCAGTCACCAAAAAAATAAATAAATAAATAAATAAAGGAGAAAGATATTTTCAGACATACAAAAGCTGAAAGAATTAATCAGCAAAAAACCTGTACTACAAAAAATATTAAAGGAAGTACTTCAGGCAGAAGGAAAGTGAAACCAGATGGAAATAAGTAACCACACAAAGGAATGAAGAATACCACAAACGGTAACTACATATGGATAAATACATAATTGTTTTATTATTATTAGAAACTCTTTAAAAGGTAATTTATTTCTCAAACAATATAGCACGAGGTTTTTGACATATG
The DNA here is from genome assembly GCF_000696425.1 of Galeopterus variegatus. Lineage (NCBI taxonomy): Eukaryota > Metazoa > Chordata > Mammalia > Dermoptera > Cynocephalidae > Galeopterus > Galeopterus variegatus. The sequence continues at coordinate 478,656 of NW_007726864.1, read as the reverse complement.
TAGAAGTAAAACATATGACAACAATAGCACAAAGACTAGGAGAGAAATGAAAACAAAAGTCTGCCGAGGATACCAGAGTGGAAAGCTTTTTAAAAAGCCCGATCCTTGATGTTACCACTGAGCAGATGAACCAGTATTAACAGCAACTACCTACCTTTCAACTTTTCAATGTGAGAAGGAAAAACATATTTGATCAAATTTTTGATAGATTTTGTTATTTACAACCATAAGCATTTCTAACTGATACAATATCCCTAACATAGTTAACATGATATTAGTAAAGGACTCCAGTGAAACTGATTATCACTTGCCTTCAGGCTCTACAAACTCCTAGGAGAAAATCTGTGAAAAATGGACACTTACCCATGCTGGGTGTGGTTCCTCCCTCCAATAAACCAGAACATAATTCAATCCGACCAGCGCCTATGATAAAAAAGCATTGCTCAACACAATAAATTTTTAAAAATAAGCTCTCCTAAAACAGCAAACTGTTTATGTTTTTCCAAATCTAGAGTCTTAGAAATTGAGAGAAAAATTATAAAACTGGAGTTTAACTCTATTAGTCAAGATTAAAAATAGAGTTAAACTCCAGTTACTCGTGTTACTAACAGTCAAATTTAAGAGTTAATTAAAGTCAACCTAGTTCTCTTAAAATTTTGCTTTACAGGGTTGCCTCACCATGCACAGGGAAGTGAATTAGAATAGAGACATTTCTGGATTGACCATAGTGGGATGCTGACTCTTGGTTGAAAATAACATAATCTTTTCCAAAAAGTCTTTATTATTCTAAGATTTTAAAAAAATGCAAAGTTACTTTTGAGTAGCTAAATCAAGATAATTTCAAGAATAAAAGGTTGCTGAAAGCAAAAGAACTATCAGACTACTGGGGTCTTGTCAAATGGTCTCAGGAGACAGCCTGAAGAGGCTCTCACTAGCCAAAGATAAGACATTTTGAGCATCAATAGGCAGAATAACCTGAATGGATTAAAACACATAAAATATGTCTAAACCTATGTTTGTAATGATAAAACAATTCACTGAGCTGGCTGGTTAGGCAGTTGTTTAGAGCATGTTACTGATAACACCAAGGTCCGGGGTTCAATCCCTCTACTAGTCAGCCAAAAAAACCAAAAACAATTCACTGGAGGATAGAGAGCAAATTCATTATTCTAAAAATTAGTAAATAAGGGGAAAGAAGAAAGCACTTATCCTGCCTTTCTTGTACAAACTGAACCTCATCATAACCAAACAGTTGATTAGGGAATACTTACAGAAGTATTCTAGCTAAAAAATGAAAAACAAATGTTAGAATATATCACCATTTTGCAATCCTTGGATTGCTAAAATTATTAGGTGAAAAGCTGATGGGAAACCTTATAAAGGATGGATCACGCTGGCAATACCTGAATGCACTGAACAATCTTAGAATCACAAAAACAGAAAAAACCCAGATGTTATGTCCTCCTGATGTGATGTAACAGGAAGCATACAATGTTACCTATAAAGTAGTCTTGTCAAAACTCAAATCTGAATCTGATTAAGTCACTGGGTTAACTACAACTTTATAGGAAATACAGTCATCAGAGGAACACATTAAATGATACCACAACCACATACACAATCAGCAAAAGTGAGAATGTGCGTTACTCTCAAGGATGAATATCATCATAGTCTCTTTAACAAATAAAGTACAAGAAAGAAAAGAAAGGAGGCTGGCCCGTTAGCTCAGTTGGTTAGAGTGCAGTGTTATAATGTCAACATCAAGGGTTTGGATCCCCCTACCCGCCAGCCCCCAAAAACCCACAAAAAAAAAAAAAAAAAAAAAAAAAAACAAAAAAAAAAAAAAAAAAAAAGAAAGAAAGAAAAAAAGTAGAAGAAACTTAGAGAATCAAAGAGATTTAAAAGACATATCAAACAAATGAAATGTTTGGCTACTGATTCAAAGAACTGTGAAAAAACAAAACAAAAAAAAAGTATGGGCCAATTAGAGAAACCTGAAAACTGACTGGGTATTTGATGATATTAAGAAATTATTATTTTTTTAAGTTGTGTTAGCAATATTGTGGTTTGGTGGGGTTTTTTAAGAGTCCTTATCTTTTTTTTTTCAGCAGCTGGTGGATATGGGGAAGAGTCCTTATCTTAAATAATATACATTAATAATTTCCGCACTATTTATGGATTTCTTGTATGTATACACATAAGTCCTTTGAAAATAATAACTGAAACGACGAAAGGAGTCCTTATCTTTTAGAGATACATATTGAAATATTTAAGGACAAAATGACATGATGTCTGGGATTTGGTTCAAAATAATTTGGGGGTAGGAGAAGAAAAGTAGGAATATAGATAATGGGTCAGCAAACTATGGCCCTCAAACCAAAGGTTCATAGCTTGTTTTTGTTATGGCCTGCAAGCTAAGAATATTCTTGTGTTTTTAAAAAATAACAGCTTAATTGACATATAATTCACATACCATATAATTCACCCATTTAAAGTGTGTAATCCAGTGCTCTTTAGTATATTCACAGTTTTGCCACCATCACAAGTAATTTTAGAATATATTCATCACCCCTCAAACAACCCCACACCCTTTAGCAGTCACCTCCCTTCTCCCCATGCCCTCTCAGCAACCACTAATCTACTTTCTGTCTCCATAAGTTTGCCTATTCTAGACGTTTCATATAAATGGAATCATACAATAGGTGGTATTTTGTGACTGGTTTCTTACACTTAGAATAATGTGTCAAGATTCATCTATATTGTAGCATGTATAAGTACTTCATTGCTTTTTATTGCCAATTAAAAGTTTTAAAAATTAAATGGTTTTTACATTTTCAAACCATTGTTTTAAAAAAACAAAGAAGCATAAGTGGCAGAGAACAAATGTGTCCAGCAAAGCTGAAAATACACATTACATGGCTCTTCACAGAAAAAATCTGCTGACCCCTGATATATGTGAAAGATTGTCCATGTCTTCAAAATGGCTAAGCTGAGTGATGGTACATACTATTCTCTTTACTTTTACTTATGTTTGAAATTTTTCCATAATAAAAAATTTTAAAAATTTCTGAGATGATGGAAATGCCTATTTGTAGAGGATTAAATTATGTCCCCCCAAAGCTCAATGAAGCTTGAATTGTGTCCCCCAAGTTTTATGTATTAGAAACTTGGTCCCACTGTGACTGTTAGGAGGGTGGGAACTCCTACTAGGGTAATTAAAAGGTAGAACCTTGAAGAAGTGATTAGATTGTAGGACCATGCCATAGAGAATGGATTAAAAATGGTGGCCAGGGGCGTGGTTCTGAGGGCTTTAAAAGAAGACAGAAGAGAGTCTGTCTTTCTCTGCTGTCTCCACTTCTACCATCTTGTGATGTGAGACCCCCGGGTCACTGTCACTACCACCAGATGGACTTTGGACTTGCCAGCCTCAGTAACTGTAAGTAATAAATTTTGTTCTCTTCATAAATCACCCAGTTTCAAGTATTTTGTTATAAGCAAAAGAAACCTGGACTACTACACTATGCTTCCTATTACAAGTTCAGAGTACAAAAGAAACTTTGAGGTAAAAACAGGTAATGTTAAAAAAAAAAAAGGGCTGGCCCCTAGCTCACTCAGGAGAGTGTGGTGCTGATAACACCAAGGCCACAGGTTCGGATCCTGTATAGGGATGGCCGGTTCGCTCACTGGGTGAGCATGGTGCTGACAACACCAAGTGAAGGGTTAAGATCCCCTTACTGGTCATCTTTTAAAAAAAAAAATAATGCTTTAAAAAAATTAAATTTTTGTTAAGAAATGAAGTTAGTATGTAAGCACTATTTGAAGTTTTGACTCAAAATGTGACTTGCTGAAGGAAGGGAGGGGAGGAACTAGACCATAATTTTCCAGTACATTTTCTAGTTGGTTGTCTGAGAAAGGATTACTAGGATCCTCATATATCACAAAGGTTTCCGAGGTCAGTTCATAAGATTCATTTTCAGACTCTTAAAAGTACTGCCAACTGTCACTCGTTCTCTAATTTCTCTTACCGCCTCTTTCTGCATTCACAGCTGACTCCACTGAATCAACACACACTTCCATGAGAAATCCATTTGCTGCTCCTAAAATATGTAAACAACAATGCAAAATCATAAAGGTACTATCCATCCAGGCCAATCACCATGTATATTTTACATTTCACTGCCAAAATCCAAATGTCCAATAGGGAAATAGATAAGTACACTAGGGTCCATGAGCACAATAAAATACCACACTAATTATTAAACTGATGTCTCTGGACTGAGAAATAGGTACAGGGACATACGCATAAGAAATTATACTAAGGAAAATATGCACTACTTCCAAATTAATCTTCTTAAAACACAGATCTCATAATCATGTTCCAGCTCAGATTCTTACAATGCTTCTCAGTGCCTGTAGAAAATGTTTAAACTTCTTTATGAGGAATATATGTTTAAAAACAGGGATGGACTTCAAATCCTGGTCCCAAATCTTATTTATTGCATGATCCTAGACAAGTTACTTAAGTTTCCTACCAAACAGGGTAGGTTTAGTAACTACTCTAGAGTAGTGAGGATTGAATGAGATAATTCACGTAAAATCCACAGTACCCACTAAGAATTCAAAAAGTATTAGTTATCATTAATAAACTATACATTATGTCCTCTATACACTTGCAGTTCTCTCCAATTCCTATCCCTGCTTTTGCTTATACCATTTCCTCAACACACAAAGTCTTTCCAGCTTCATCTCTGAATGCAAAAATTTTCCAAGGCTCATATCAAATCACAATTACATGATTTTTCCTCTCCCAAATTAGGAAATTGTATCTCCCTCTTTTGAACTCCTATAACAAAGAGTTATCAGACACTTATCTGCATAAATAACAAGAGACAGAAAGTGTTTTAAAGAGGAACAATTAGTGTTTTAAAGAGAAACATAACCCTTTAAGACACTAATTATTCCTCTTTAAAACACTAATTACTTTCTACCTCTTATCATTTATGCAGATAAGTGTCTGATCATTTTTACTTAACCTAAAGTTCCTAATTAAGGTCTTTATGTAAGAAATCATCATCACCCACAGCAAGCACAGTGTCTACCATGGTACACAATAGTCACCTCAATTATTTACTAAAGGCTGAATAATTACAAATTCATAAAAATTCATGTATTTATATAAAAAGTGATGTAAACAGAGTTTTGCGTTTTTCTATAAGTTAAGCACACACGTTTTTTAAGTTAAGGATATTGAATACATACTTCACACAATGATACCTAAAATAATGTTTGCCACATACTGGTAGTAGTTACTACTGGATGGTGGGATTTGGAATTATTTTTATTTTCTTCTGTTTACTTTTCTATACTGCTTGAATTTTTCTAACCAAAATTGCTTTTATAATTTAAAAAAAGCAATTTTTACTTTGAAAAACAAAACAAAATCTACTATCTGCTAATATCAGTCCCAAACTGAGTTAAGTGTCCATCTGTGCTCTTAACATCCTGCATTAACTCCATGGGTTTCCTGACAGCTACTACACCCGCTGTCAGATCCACGGAAGTGGACAATGCTTCAGGGGTACCATTTGCCATACACAAGAAAGCACCCTGGCCAGGAGAGGATGAAGATGGCCAGGAGACGGTGAAGATGTATACAAAAGGCAACGAGAAAAGGCAGGGTAAGGCAGTTGTCCTAAGCAACAAAGTTACTTGTAGGGATCAAACAAGGAGAAGACATTTGTTTGAAGCACCAAAGTGTTGTAGTCCAGGTAGCTTTGGGGGCCACTGTAACTCTTTCAGTCTGTAGGGTGAAAACTATTTTCATAATAATACTAAGACTTTATTTGCCTTTTTCACTCTTGTTCTCTCACAAGTGGAGTTTTCCGTTAAATTACTTCACGTGTCAGATTGAATGCAGAAGCAGGTACGAGAATCGAGCTATCTTCCATTAAGCCAGATATTAAAGAGATTTTCAAAAATATAAAATATTGCCACACTTTCGCTATTTTTTTTGTTTGTTTAGGAATATTTATTTTTCATAAAATTAGGTTATTTATGTTAATATGTAATGGGCTCATTATAGTTTTTTTCTAATTATTCAACCAATAAACATTTTAAAGATTTAAATTCTAACACCGTCAAAATCGATAGATACATTCAATATAAAGGAAAGATCTCTGAGGTTCTCAACTTTTAGGAGGATAAAGGGATCCCGACATCAAAGTTTGAGAACCGCTGGTCTGGAGGAACCAAGAGTTCGAGGAGGAGGGATTTGCCAAATTCTCTGGCACCTGCCATGACACCCTCCCCTGGCGCGGCAGGAAGAAGTCGGGACTTGGAGCAACCACAAGCTCTGTCACTTGGCAGCGGTGCGGCTCTGGGGACACGCCCCACCCCCGCCGTAGCAGCTACAGGTTATTGAGCGGTCACCACAGGTTAGGCACCAGGCTCCGCGCTGGACATTTAACTAGCGCAGCGGTGGTGAGGTGGGTCCCGGTCTCCTCGTGTGGCGATAAGAAACGTGAGGCTGAGAGAAGTTAACCAACTTGCACCAGGTCACACGACTGCCTGTACGTGGTGGCGCCGGGATTCCGACCCATACTTAGGCTCCAGAGCCCGGCCTTTCTCGCTACCTGCCCCTCGTCAGGCCGCAGAGATAGATAGAACGTGCCGCATAAGGGGCTGTGAGGAGCTGACGAAATTCCACCGGGGGATAGCGCCCGGGGAAGCCAAGTCGGCCGACCGCCCCCTCCCCCGCCATCTTCCGCACCGGCCTTTCCCGACGGCATCCGCGCCCGTTTCCGCTCGGAGGAAACCCCCTGCCTCTTCATACTCCATGCGTTCTTCCCACGCGCGCTTTCGGTTTCCACTCCGAGCCTGGGTTCTGGCGCGCGCAACAGGAGAGACGCGTCCTCAACAGCTGCGCGCGCCTCTGCGCGTCCCCGACGCCTATGCCCCAGCACCCCCTGCGAAAGCGGAGCTGCCCCCGCAGGCGCAGTCACGACATACTCCGGCCTCCTGAGAAGACGGCGCCCGCGCTGCTTGACCCGGAAGTGCTTCTCTTTTCGGTAGTTGACCCGGAAGTACTTCTCTTTTCGGTAGTGGAGAACGGACACTGCTGAGCGCAGGGGTGTGCAGGTGGCGTCTGTGCACTGTCAGTATGCAGCGGTTGCTTTTTCCGCCCTTGAAGGCCTTCGTGGGGGGCCCGTGTCTCCGGCTCCTGCTTCCTAGAGCAGCGCCTAGAGCACAGGTACCTCACCGCAGCGGACTCCGAGACCAGAAGCCGGGACGGGGTAAAAGGGCCGTGATAAAGACAATAATGAGCCCCACTTCACGTTTCACAACGCATTTCCTTGTGTCCAGAGCCCCTGAGTTTGGATCCCGAGTACCGCATGCTAACTGTATGATATTGTCTAAGTAACTTAACCTTTCTGGGCCTCAATTTCCCTATCTGTAAAATGGGGACAGCAATACCTACTACATGGAGTTGTTGTGAAGATTAAATAATTGAATATACATCAAGCCTTTAGCACGTGGTAAAAGCTCGGTAATTTTTACCCTTATATTTGATTTTTGCTAAAAGCCCCCAAGTAGGTTAGGAACAATAATCGCATTTTACAGAGAAGGAACTTCAGGCTTAATTTAAGTTACTTAAATTAAATTGTCTAAAGTTACCCAGTTAATTAAAAGTAGGAAACTGAACGTGGATCTTGGACTCTTAAAGGATAGAGTTAGAAGATTATGTGTATTCGCTTAACTAATAATTATTGACTAATTATCATGTGTTATGAAACTGGGAAGAGAAAGATACATACCACAAGACTCCTGCCCTGGAAGAAGTCACACTTCATTCATTTGATAATTCATTTGTCAAATCTTTATTAAGGTCATTTATGTAAGGGAACAGTGTTAGAAACAAAGGCAGCAGGAAGGAAAGAGCAAGACCAGACCCTGCCATCCAGGGCTCATAGTTTAGTGGGAAATACAGACAGATGAACCTGAAGTTACATTAAAATGTGATAAGGGCTGTGATAGGGGAGGTACAGTGTGCTGTAAATAACCTGCTGGACACCTTGGAGAGTCTGGGAACACTTAGCGGAGGTGACATCTAAGCTGAGATCTGCAGTAGGTATTATCAATCAGGGGACAGGGAATGTCCCAGACAGAGAGAAATCACGTTTAAAGATCCAGAGGAGAAAGAAAACCCATGTCTAGGTGTAGAGTGAAGTCTGGGAGAAGTATGCAGAAACCAGAGATTCATGTAATGTGGGGATGGTCTGGAGTGAGGAAAGACTTGAAGCAGGAAAACCAGTTGGAAGATGGATGCAGTGATAAGTTGTTAAGAGAAGATTTACCCCAGGGCAGTAGCTGTAGAGATGCAGCCATACAGGGTACTTCATCCCAGTCAGAATGGGGTTGAGTGTAGGTAGCAGCACTTCCCCATTTCTCCAGTTGTAATTTGTCTGTCTTGATCCATAGTGTGGTTGCAGCTGTGGTATCAGGCGCCCTCTGAGGCCAGGGCAATACAGCACCATCTCTGAAGCAGCTTTGCAGTCTGGAAGGGGTACAGTGTCCCTTCCCTCAAAAGCTGCTGAGCGGGTGGTAGGCCAGTGGCTCCTGGTCTGCAGTGGAACAGTGGCTGGAGCAGTAATTCTTGGTGGAGTAACTAGGTGAGTAATTTGCTCAGAGTGAATCAGGTATTTGTGTCATCAGTTGAAGCACAGGATGACGGAGGGGAAAGGGACCTGAAGGATCATCTAGACTAGCTCTCTCATTTTACAGGTGGAGAAACAGGCCTTAAAGAGGGAACATGTCTGATGGCTTGCTCTGCCTTAGAACAGTTTAGAGTCTTATTAGCAGGAGAGCCTTTTGTAAAGACTGGTTTAGATCTAAATTGGTAACTGTGCATTGTTTGTGTATATTTTCCTTCTCCAATCAGAGTTCTAATTTATATCAAAACTTTTTTTTATAGTTTGTTTGAATTAAACCCAGATAAGTTTCATACATCACAGTTGGTTCATGTGCCTCTTAAGGCTCTTTAAATTTATAAAGAACTTTGTAGATTTAGGCTGTCTTCCCTCCTCCCCATTTTTGTTGTTGAAGAAACTCAAGTCCTTTGTCCTACAGTTACCTACAGTCTGGATTTTGCTGATTGCATACTTGTGCCGATGTTTAACATGTCCCTTTGTCTCCTATATATCCTGTAAATGGGTAGTTGCTTGATCAAATTCAGATTGGGAATGAGGGGACAAAATACTTCATAGGTGATTAAAACATTCATGAATATATGGTGTCTATTGGAGATGTCAACAGCCATTGATTACCATTATTTCATTAGAGTTCCAAAATATTTTATTAGCTCAACTCTAAAGAAAACCTTTCCTTCATCAACAATTTGGTTATCCCAAGGTATAGTTTGTATGGGAAAATCAAGATAAATACTTGATTCTTTCCCTTTGCCAATATTCAAATACCTTTGTTCCCAAGATCCTCCAAAGGTGGCAAATAAAGTGTTTGAGTTTTTAAGTATTAGTATGAGCCCATAATTTTAAACAAATTTGGTATGTTTCAATCCATTGCAATGATGGTGTTGATGATTTGCTCAAGTTGTCCCATCTTGAGTCAGTCAGTGGGGATCTTTTGAAATTGGCTCCCTCATCTTTTTGTCAGGGACCTAGTTACCTGTAATGCCTTCCTTGCTGTCTGGTATGATAAGATGTTCCAGGCTCATCTTGTACATTTCTTGCCTCAGTCCTAAAACTAGCCTTTTACTTTAGGAAATCTAACTCCTTTTGGTGAAAATATTTTCTGGTTTGGATAAAGTGTATGATCCTCAAATTCTGTTCACATTCTCTGTGCCCTAATTTTAAAATACCTTATGTGTTATATAGGCTGTTATGGGAAACTGCATCAAATTTGAGTTGTATTGTCTTAAATTCACTCAGGAATGTAAATCTGTATACCTGTAACAAATCTCTTTTCCCTGGGTAAAGAATGTTGGTTATGCATTTAGGACACATTTCTTTGGAGAACTGTTGATTGTTCCTGTCAAGGAATGCTAGTGAAAGAAATAAATGGGGAGAGTTGAATGAAAGTATTGAGAGAATAAGAGGGTAAAGAAATTTGTACCTGATGGCAGCCATTTCTGCCAAAATTCTAAGCAGTAAGAGAGAAAGATGTCAAAAGAGGAAACAATGAAATGACGTGTTTACCTTTAGCAGGTTTAGGTTCAGATCTACTTGTTGCTGTAAACCATTTATTCCAGCATCACACACGTACTCCAAAATTTCTTTCCTATCCTAAGATTGACAGAGTCTGGCCTCTCGATGGTAGACTGGCATTTAATAAAGGAGATGAAACCACCTACAAGCCAAGAGGAATGGGAAGCAGAATTCCAAAGATATCAGCAATTTCCAGAATTTAAAATGTAAGTATTAGAGAAAATAAGGTAAACATCCCACTAAGCCCATTTAATCTTTTGCTTATTTAAACCCTTCAGAATGGTTCGATTTCTTTATTTCTTCATCTTTGGTTCAGTTACGTTTAATGAGCTCCCTACTGTAAGGCTACAATTCCAGAGTTATTCTGAGATTGCTGATGAGGAACAGAGCAGACCTACCAAGCTGCAAGACTGAGAATGTTTGGGCATTCCATAGGAAAATAAACATGAGATGGATGTTTCCTCTTTCTTCTTTTTTGACTTCCCCTTTCACCTAGCTTGAATCATGAGATGACGTTGGCAGAATTCAAGTTCATCTGGTACATGGAGTATTCACACCGAATGTGGGGTCGTCTTGTAGGCCTCGCATACATCCTGCCTGCTGCCTACTTTTGGAGAAAGGGCTGGCTCAGCCGTGGCATGAAAGGACGTGTTCTTGCTCTCTGTGGTTTAGTCTGTTTCCAGGTAAGATATATTCAATGTTGGGAAGCCAGGGATGCTCCCACGAGCTTCCTAGCTAACATTGTTTTTAAGGAAGTGATCGTTGAGGCACTATAACAGAGTGGGTAAAAGCATGTGTTTTAGTGTTATAGACTTGGCTTTGAGTCTCAGCTCTTCCACTTAGTAGAGAAACTTTCTCAACCTCTGTAAGCTATGATTTACTTTTCTGTAAATGGGGATAATAATAATGCCTACTGTTTAGGGTTGTGTGAATATTAAATGAGATCATGCATATAAAGCACTTTGTTTAGTACCTGGAATCAGTAAGCACTCAGTAATGTACTTTCATGTGCCACAAGAAGTCAAGATTCTTTTCCATCATGACTCCCCCAAGTTTTCATCTCTTCTCTTTTTCTAACTTGCCAGCTGTATGGGAAAGTGGGATCCCTATGCTAGAATGGCTGCAAAAGCAAATAGGAAAATTCCAAAAGGGAGAAACATTTTGTGGGATAAAAGATCTTAGAATACAGATGTAGCTGGGAGATAACTCATGTATAAATGGTAATTAAAATCACTAAGTTGAACTTTTAAGGAAAAGAGCTTTGAAAGACTCCCACAGTTAAGAGTTTGGGTGAAACTGTGAGCCAAGTAAAAGGAATTATGAGAGAATACACACAGAAGTGTTTGGGTCAAGGTGTAAAGGTGCTAAGGAATTGTATCAGAGCATCAAAGAAACATCATCAAACTTTGATCAGGAGGAATCTAATTGATTAATTTAACTTAGAAGTGTTAAGAAGATGAGCCAATTAGAAGGGATTAAGGAGGGAGATGAGAGAAGAAATAGAGGCAATAGAAATAGCTAATAAAGAGTTAGATACTAATTAAAGTCTGATATTAACTAGGGAAAGGTAGGTGGAACAAAATGAAAATTAATATTTTAGAATTAAAAAAACAAACACAATAGAAACAGACTCCCAGGGAGGCAAAAATTGAAGTTGTCAGATAGGGTTATTGGAGGAAGAAAGTGGGGGCTGGTCAATCACACTGTGTATGCCTTTATTTCCCAATGTCTCATGCAGATCAAATCAAGGTAATTAGAGTATCCAGAGTAATCTTGAAAGGGGAAAGAAATGACCAAAAAGATTTCCTGAAGGGTATACATTCAGAAGAAGTGGGAGAATCCCATCTCTTTGACCTGATTCTACTGGCTGGGGAGTGTGGGAGTGAAAGGGCTATATTTTACCTGATATGATTGGAATTGATACTTGTTTGGTTAATTGAAAAAGCCAGTTAAAGCAGAGAATCATAGAATATGATACATATTGTAAACTTTAAACTTAAACATGTACTTTTATTATCAACTTTTTTCATTTGGGGGGGGGGGGGGGGGGGGCAAAAAGGGA
>NW_007726864.1:448235-465374 GCF_000696425.1 Galeopterus variegatus | reverse complement strand
GGGGGGGGGGGGGGGTTGGCCAAAACGGAGACCTGAACACTTGACCTCGGTGTTCAGCTTTTTTTAAAATCAAGAGCCAAGGCTTTTTCTTTGACTGTGAGTCCCCAGATTGGAGTTCAACTTCAGATCTTTTTGTACCCTCGTAAACTATGATATCCAGTTTCATTTTCCTTAAAGAAGAGTGGGAACTTAGATATTTGCAAAGCAATCTGCTTGCAAAGCCTTACAGATTTTTATGACTTTCCTTCAAACTTTTGTAATTGTCTTATTCCCACCAAACCTGACAGTAATTATTTTTAAGCAGTTTTTTAACTCTAAAGCATTCAATATAGTTTTCATAGAATCAACTCTTTTAATTCTCATATTTTATTGGTTTACATAATGTTAAATTATATCAAGTATTTGTAAAGTCTTGCTTGTAGATATATTTCTGTGCACTTTTCAATATTTGGATTGTACTTCATTAAAACATTATTGAAATTGTGGTTAAGTATTAATGGTGCTATATGTAGATTTGTAGATTTTTTGTCGTGATTCTTGGGACACAGGGTATATGGAAAGGAGGGGTCAGGTAGGAAGTACTCCTGATAACTCACTTTCTCAGTCAAGTTGAACAGACCGTTTCAACCATGTTTTATTTGCCTCTTCTCTTATGGGTTCTAGGGTCTGTTAGGATGGTATATGGTGAAAAGTGGATTGGAAGAAAAACCAGACTCCCATGACATCCCCCGGGTCAGTCAGTACCGCCTCGCTGCCCATCTGGGGTCAGCCCTTGTTCTTTATTGCGCCAGCTTGTGGACCTCACTCTCACTGCTGCTCCCTCAGCACAAGGTAAAAGTCAGTGTCTGTACTGATACCACATTTGCACACGTGCTGGCAGGGTCAGGGAAATGGAAATTCGGGCTCTCATGGGAAGTTATAAATCAAAAATCATGGCTTCCCTTAAAGTAACATCTATCAATTTATCAGAAACTAGTTTGGAGAAACATTGAACTTTCAGGCTTTGGATAACTTTGGGACTGGAAAGTAAAATGTGCAATTATTCTGTTAAGCTGGAGCAATTCATTCAGAGGAAAATTAGCATAGGAGCTGAATTTTATTTTAAAATTGTGATAAAGTACACATAAACTTTACTGTCTTGACCACTTTTAAGTATACTCTTCAATAATGTTAAGTATATTCACTTTGTTCCCAATCTCCAGAACTTTTTCATACCCATTAAATAATAACTCCCCATTTTCTCCTTCCCCCAGCCACTGGCAACCGCCATTCTGCTTTCTGTCTCTATGAATATCACTGCTTTAGATACTTCATATCAGTGGAATCATACAGCATTTGTCTTTTTGTGACTGGCTTATTTTATTTAGCATAATGTCCTCCAGGTACATCCATGTTGTAACATGTGTCAGAATTTTCTTCCTTTTTAAGGCTGAGTAATATATCATTTGTTTATCCATCATCGAAGGACACTTGGGTTGCTTCCACTTTTTGGCTGTTGTGTATAGTGCTGCTATAAACATGCATGGGTATACAAGTATCTTTTTGAGACCCTGCTTTCAATTTTTTTGGATATATGAGGGGTACTTCAATATGTTCTTGGAAAAATAGAATTAAGATAATGTGAATCTTTCCATGAACTTTTTGAAGACTCCTTATATACCCGGAAGCGGAATGTCTGGATCACAGCAATTTCCGTCATCACACAAAGTTCTATTGGACAGTGCTGATATACTGTCCCACGATATCTTAGTAATGATACTTAACTTTTCACATACTAGATTGAAAACCATTTGAGGGTAGAGATTTGATGTAACTCCTTTGTATCTTTATAACTACCTGTTTATAAAGTTCTTAATAAATATTTGTCAATTCACTGATTAGTATCAGAACTTGACTATAGTAGAAATAAAAACAAATTTTGACTTTACCAAAAAACATTAAATGTGAGAATCTCCACTCTAGGTACTTTATGTAATTTTGATTTTGACTGCATTTGCAAAGCTCTAAATACCACACACAACATGAAAACCTAGTCTTGTATCTTAAGCCACATCATTTCAATGATGGTAAATTAATGTGAATAATTCAGTTATTGAACAGATACATATTTGAGTACCTACATACCAAGCATTAGGCTAGGATTACTATAGTAAACAAGACAGATGGAAATTCCTGCCTTCACAAAACTTATAGGATAGCAGTGAAGACAGAGAGTAAATGTGTAATTATAATAAAATATGATTCATGCTAGAACAGAATATCCGCTGGGAGTACTTAACCTAGTCTATGGGTCAGAGAAGATCTGACCTTAAATTGTCCCTTAGATTTGGCCTTAAAGATCTCTTCTGGAGTTCCAGTCAAGATGGCACAATAGACAGTTCCCAGCATTACTCTCTCCCACAAATCAACCAATTTACAACTATAAAAATGTAACATCAACCAACTGAGGCCACTGGAGCTCAGGGGAAGAGGAGGAGAGACCACAGTGAGAGAAAGAGAAAACTGCTGGAGTGTTTCGTGCCACAGCCGCGTTAAGCTTGGAGCCGGTGAGCGCATGGAGCAGGAGCCAGCAGAAACCGCAGCTGTGCCCTTCAGATGGAGTTACTTGGAGGCAGCAGGGAAGAAGAGGGCCTTGGCGGCCCCCAGGACAGCAAGACCACTAATAGGGTTCCCATGGGCCCACGCAGGAGCGAGGAGCCAGAACAGCTGAAAAAGGGGAGCCACTCAGAGGCCGGTGAGTCATCGCAAGGGACAGGCGCAGGGCCCATCCCATGGGAAGTGTTTGGAGCACAGGCAGTGGGGGAGACGTGCCCACCAGAACACTGGGACCCAGCAAGGACAGCTGATCTGCCCCCCAATCAGCGCAGAACCACTCAAAGGAGACTAATCGGGAATGCAGAATTGCATGGGCTGCAGTTTGATGAAAAGATTCAGGCCCAGATCAGTTTCTACACAACCCAGGAGCTGGAAGTACCTATAAGGTCAGCCATTAAACCCTGAGCTGCACAAAAAGCCTTCCCTAGGGAAACAGCAGCAAAGCAGCAATTTAACTCAACCACACTACTCAAGTACTGGTTCCCACAGGAAGTTCCCCCATTTTAGAAGTAAGCAAAGGACAAAAAATTAGTTCTGGCCCAGGCACACCACCACCACCTTGGGGCCTGCCTGGGAACCAGAGGCTTGGAGCTGGGGACTAAACCCCACTCCCACATCCAGGCACATGGTGCCAGCGCCTCAGGTCCCACCTGGGGACCCGAGATATGGAAGAAGGGACCAGATCCCCCTCCCACAACCAGGCACACTGTGCCAGCACCTCAGGGCTCGCCCAGTGACCCAAGGCATGGAGCCAGGGACCAGACCCTCCTCCCATAACCAGGCACACCATGCCAATGCCTTGGGGCCACCCGGGGACCTGAGGTATGGAGAAGGGGACCAGACCCCCCCTCCCACTGCACCAGCACCTGGGGGACCTCCTGGGGACCAGAGGCATAGAGAAGGGGACCAGACACACCCCACAACCAGTGCCAAGGAGCATGCCAAGAACATCACCTCCATGTGGGTGGCCCACCACAGCCACCATAATAACCATGGCTGCCATGAAAGTGGCTAGATGCCACAACCACGATGCAGATGGTCCACCAGCCACTGGAGTGCATTGACACAAGGAGAGTTACCAGCAGAGATAAAGGAAAGAAGAGGATGTCTCTCTCCACAAAGCCCATTTCAGAGTGACAGAAGAAGCATCTGTTCTATGATAATATCGAGGGAACTGATCACACCTCTCAGCATTGGACAGATCATCTAGGAAACAAATTAACAGAGTAACATTATTCTTTCAGAAGGAGAGAAGAAATGTAGGGTAATTAGAGGGGGGAGGAGGAGGGAGTGGGAGATGGGGAGAGATTGGACAAGGGGTGTAAAGAATAATTATGATTTGTAACAATATATATGCTAGTAATATTGATTTGATCAATATATCTCAATGTTGAACCCAAAAAATATGTATAATCAATTTTGATTCAATAAAATAAATTTGTTTTAAAAATCAATTTTACTATGGGCCGGCCTGGTGGCGCACTGGAGAGTGCGCCGCTTGGGAGCGCGGCGGCGCTCCCGCCAAGGGTTCAGATCCCATGTGGAGACCGGTTCCCGCTCACTGGCTGAGTGTGGTGCGGGCGCAACACCGAAGGTTGCGATCCCGTTACCGGTCAGTAAAAAAGACAAAAAGGAAAAAAAAATCAATTTTACTAAAAAAAAAGTTAAAAATAAAAAAGAACTTTTCTACTTCTTGTAGTTCCCTCAGTACAGTTTATCTGAGTGATTTTCTTTCTTATTTAGTTGCCTGAAACCCGTCAACTCCTGTGGTTGAGACGATTTGCTCATGGAACAGCAGGGCTAGTGTTCCTTACAGCTCTCTCAGGTAGGACTCTTCTCATTAAAATGGCCTGTTTTCATTCCACTCTAAGGAGGGCTCTTTTGCCTAATGCTTTGCCCCTTCCTTCTGCATCTTCATATTTCCCTTTCACCCCTGCTCTCATACCATCGTCACCCTGTTTTCTATTTCTTCCTCACATCCAAAAATTCTACTTTCTGGTCAGTTGAACAAAAATATTGAACATCTACCTAGATCCAGACTGCCTAGGTTCAAGTCCTGGCTTCACGACCTATGAACTGTATGATGTTGGCAAGCATGTAACCTCTCTGGGCCTCCGTGACTTCATCTGTAAAATAGAGATGATGTACGATGATAGTACGAGTAATATATGGAAAGTGCTCAGAACAATACCTGGCATGTAGGAAAGGCTACATAAGTGTTAGCTGTTATTATTATGTAAACATTGTTATTATTATTACATTATGCCAAGATGGATCAGACAAAAGGCTTGCTTTCAAAGATGGCCAAGGGTGGGTTGTTCATTGAGGCAGAGACTGGTACAGGTTTTTCTCAGTCTTTAATACACACCTCTACCTCTCTCACTCTAGAACTGCACTGTCCAGTAGAGCAATCAGTAGCCTCATGTGGTTATTTAAACTTAAATTAAGATTAAGTAAAATTTAAAATTTAGTTTTTCAGTCACGCTAGCCACATTTTGAGTACACAATAGGTACATGTGGCTATGGCAATTTTATTGGATGGCATAGATACAGAACACTTCTGTTTTCACAGGAATTTCTGTTGGACAGAGCTGCATTAGAATAAAAATAATATTGATTCAAAGCAGTGATCCACCCAACCCCTTTTTTTCAGCATAAGAGCACATGAACTTTGACTTTGTAAGTGGCATTCACAGAAATTAGAAATGTGATCCAAACTTCTCTGAATCTTCTTTGATCATAAATAATGGATCAATCATTTATTAGTCTATAAATGCTCTCTTTATGTGTTTATCCAGGATTTAATTTATAAGTTTTGGGTTTTTTCTCATTTCTGTGTTCATGCAACAAACATTTATTGAGCACTTGAGAAAGACAGGTAATGCACAATAAAAACTATGTCAGATATTCAGTACTGTGAAGAAAAATAAAGCAGGATAAGGGGAAAGAGAGAGGTGGGATAGGGGAGTGCCATTTTATACAGGCTTATCAGGGGAGATCTCTTTGGTAAGGTGACTTATGAGTGGAGCCATGAGGAAGCTAGGGAGTCTATGGTGCAGATGTCTGGGGGAAGGAAGAGCATTTCCGAAATAGATAAGCAGTACTCAGTGTGGGGTGAGGAGGGCATCACAGTTACTGAGGGAATTTTCCAAACTAGTATGCCTCTTTCTCAAGAACTTCTAGTCCATGTCTCTAGGGGAGGCATGCCAGAATCTTGGGGTGGGAGCAGGTGAGGATGCAGTTTTTGTTTTTTCAAGTTCCCATGGTGATTGTGTCATATATTCCCTGTTTAAGAACCCCTGTTGTAGATTGTTCTCTGACTCTTCCCTTTGTCTAAGTGTGGGATAATAGGCATTTTCTATGTCGGAACTAGTATTTGATCTCTTCTTCCTCTCATTTTAATAAATACCATTTACCTTGGAATACAGGTGCTTTTGTGGCAGGGCTGGATGCTGGGCTTGTATACAACTCTTTCCCCAAAATGGGAGAATCCTGGATCCCAGAAGACCTCTTTGCCTTCTCCCCCATCCTGAGGAATGTTTTTGAAAATCCCACCATGGTTCAGTTTGATCACCGGATTCTGGTAAGTGTGACTGGTGGTTTCCTGCCAGAGAACACAGAGAGCCTCTCACAGGCTTTGGAGTATCAGTGAAGCACTGATGGCAACAGTGAGAGGGTAAAGCAGGAACTATATTTCCTATTCTTTTTGGAAGAAATTCTAGGACCAGTTCTCTGTTGTTTCTGTCCTTATTACTCACACTCTCCTCCAGCCAAATTCTAGCTTTTAGGCTATAGTCAGCTTCTTAAAAGTTCAAATATGCCTTTTACCACCTGGCAAGTGATAACGTTCTTCAATCCTGCATACACCTGGAGAGTGATTTTAGCAGAAATGAGGTTGAGTAGAGAAGAGAGTGCAGCAACCATGGTTGCCAAGCACATAGCTATCAAAGCTGAACCAGTATCCCAAGGACCCAGGAGCTTCATCAATACTTTCCATTTTATTTAAGCTAATCTGTACTGAGGGCCTGCTATGGGCCATGTTAAGATTGGCTTGGCAGCCTGGGCATGATGAATTGGAGCAGGGAAAGAGCAGCAGCAAGGAGACCATGAGAAGCCATAGCACTGCTACAGTAATGCAGAGGAGAGTAATGGAGGACAAGGCTATGTGGTGGGAGTGGGACTTGAGAGGAATGGTGAAGCTAAAAGAAGTTTTAAAGAAATAGTTAATAAGATTGGCTGTTAGGAATAAAGGTGAAGAAAGATCAAAGGAAAGCCCAACCTCCTGTGACATGCTTAAAACATGACCAACAGAAAATGGACCATTGGAATGAGTGTTGAACGAGAGACAGGAAGTTGCCATCAGTTTGAGGCATGTTGTGTGAGATGATAGTAGTTCATCCAGAGAGAGGTCCAGAGGACTCAGTTATCCAAGGGGGGCTGGTGCTTGGACAAGTTACATTCTTTCTGACACCACAGAAGGGAGAAAAGAACCTTATTGTTAGTGCCAGATCCTTGTTCTGAAAGGATGGGAATGAAAATGAGACTTGAAGTCTTTTTTTAGCACCAGCTGACAGTACCACCACCTCCTCCATTTACAGCCCAGGAAAATGGTAACCTTCATGTGCTGGGATCAGCCCTGCTTTAAGAATACAGGATTAAAGTAGAGATAAAATTAGTGATAAAGATACAAAGAATGCATCCTTAAAAAGTGAGGGCCATGCCTGGGGGCACCCACATTGGAAAGTGGGTAAGATCTCTGAGAGAGAGTGTGTGTGTATAAAGTGATACAAGTACACACAGAAACTTACGTGGAGCCCTGGGTAACACCAGCGTGGAAGTGGCAAGTAGAAGAGGATCACAGAAGAGACTAAAGAGTAGTAATCAGGATAGAACTATGGCTCGATTCTCTGCAACTGGTACAGGAAAGTACTTCATGGCTGCTCAGTGGTTCTGGAGTAAGGTGAATGGAAACCTGGCACTTGTGATGAGTCTTTTCTTCCCTGCAGGGAATCACTTCAGTCACTGCCATTACAGCACTCTACTTCCTGTCTCGGAGAATTCCTCTTCCTCGAAGGACCAAGATGGCAGCGGTGACTCTGCTGGCTTTGGCATATACACAGGTATTAAACCACTTCTTTTTTGGTCTGACAGTATCCACAAAACAAAGTTAAAAAAGAAAGGTGACAGGCTAGTAAAGGTATTTTCAATATTTATTTTATTTTATTTTATTATTTTTTTAAAAGATGACCAGTAAGGGGATCTTAACCCTTGACTTGGTGTTGTCACCACTACACTCTCCCAAGTGAGCTATGAGCCAGCTCAATATTTATAATAGATTAAAAGATTAATAACCAGAAAATAAATAAAGGATATCAGTGCAAGTTTTCACAAGGGGAATGATGAATGGCCAATAAACATGAAAATCTATTTAGCCTCGCTCATGATCAGAGAGGAGCAAATTAAAACAAGCACCATTTTGTGCCAGTCAAATTGGAGAAAATGAAAGAAAGAAAAGAATAGATAATCACATATTGGCATGGGTATAGGAAAATGGATCCTTTCAAAGATTCTTGGTGAGAGCATGAGTTGGTATGGCTTTTTTCAGGGGGCAATTTGACAATATCTTTTAAAATGTTAAATGTATAATCATTTGGCCCAGCAAATTGACTAGTGTCTGCCTTGGAAATATTCTAACACATAAAGAACTTTGTATAAAGAGATTCATTGTAGAATTGTTGTGATAGTGAAAAACTGGAAACAACCTAAATAGTTAAATAAACAACTATGGTACATCCATATTGTGGAATACTGTACAGCAGTTTAAAATAATAAGATCTCTAGACATATATTAAGTGCAAAAAAACAAGTGATAGAACAGTGTATTTTTTAAAAGCACAAAACTATGTCTCTATAAATTTATACAAAGTGCAAGTATGTAGAAACTGGTAACAGTGACTACCTTTGGAGAACTGGGATGGGGTGAAGGATAATTAAGGGGAATTTTAGGTTTATCTACTACATTTTATTTGAATGCTTATGAAATTTTAAATATATATATATATATATATTTAATGTTCTAATGGGAGAATGATATGGGTGATTCATATGCCCAGACATTTTCAGTCTGAATTTGTGGTTACTGCTTTTCTTATTGCTTTCTTTCTGTATTAACAGGTGGGCTTGGGCATTAGCACTCTTCTGATGTATGTTCCAACTCCTCTGGCTGCCAGTCACCAGTCAGGCTCCTTGGCTCTGCTCAGTGGTGCCCTTTGGCTCATGAATGAACTCCGAAGAGTCCCAAAATAATTCTCAGAGGGTCAGCTTCCTAGGACTGAAACTGCACTTTTGAGAGCTCATCAGAGAGCACAAGAAGTTATGCTTTTCGATGAAGATAACCTTGGCATACTAAGTGGTTTCCAAATTGGTCAAGTTATTTAAAATTCTTTGCCTGTTTTGAAGTCACTGGATCAAGAATACCATTAAGTATAATTAGCTAATGGTTCCTTTCTAAATCTGTTACTTTTCACATTGAAAATCAGGTTTAATGTAGAGAAAGAAATGTCTGCCATTTGCTGCTTATTCTTTGTCTCAGGTTTCTTAATGTTTGCAAACTCTTGGTTCTGTATGCCTGATTTCTGTCTCGTTTTTCTCCTGAGTCCTGAATTCTGCCTGTGTAGAATTTCTTTATGATCTTCACTACCATCAGGTGAAGTTTCAAAGGGAAGGACTGGCATACCCTGAAGTAGCTAGCTAGCCCTAAGCAAAAAATAGCTAATGTCTTCTAGTGTCCTGATTTTCAAAAATGGGGAAAGCCTACATTTTTACAAGTTTAATGTGTATATGCAGCAAAATGGTTTATAAGTACTTGGAAAAGGAGGTAATCAATAGTAACCCACTTGGATTCATCAAGCACTAACCTAGTTCCTCTTCTGATAGTGCTATTACATCGCTAGGTCAGAGGTATGGAACAGACAGTATAAATTGGTTCCTGAAAGAGTTTCCTAAAAGGCTTGTGGGCAAGAAAAATATGGCCTTGATGGTGTGCTACATGGACATCTATTCAGATATTTAAACAAATTGTTGATTACTGAATTGGTATGATTTTGCTCTTGGTATTTCACAGGGCTCTGTCTTACTCAACTTTATTTTTTAAATCATTGATTTGGATGAAGGCATCAGAAATGTCAGATGTGAGGATGGAGCAAACAGCATTGCTAATAGGTGGCAGTGGCAACTCAAAACAGTCCCAGAGTGACCTTATCAAGGTGAAATTAAACATTATATTGGGCCGGCCCGGTGGCGCACTGGATAGTGCGCCGCTTGGGAAGCGCGGCGGCGCTCCCGCCCGAGGGTTCGGATCCCACATACAGACCGGTTCCCGCTCACTGGCTGAGCGAGGCGCGGGAGCAGTGAAATTAAACATTATATTGGGCCGGCCCGGTGGCGCACTGGATAGTGCGGTGAAATTAAACATTATATTGGGCCGGCCCGGTGGCGCACTGGATAGTGCGCCGCTTGGGAAGCGCGGCGGCGCTCCCGCCCGAGGGTTCGGATCCCACATACAGACCGGTTCCCGCTCACTGGCTGAGCGAGGCGCGGGAGCAACGCCGAGGGTTGCAATCCCGTTGCCGGTCCCCGGTCCGGTACGGGGGCAACACTGAGGGTTGCGATCCGTTGCCGGACACGGAAAAAGACAAAAATAAAAAAATTTAAATAAATAAATAAATAAATAAATAAAATAAATGTAAGGTACTCATTTAAATTAAATAAGTTGTATAAATTTGGAGTGAAGAAACCTGGCTTCATATCATTTCATATAAAAGTCTTGGGGATTTCGGCTGGCCTCAGGCTCAACATGAACCAACTATTCATGTTGTTATCACATAACACAGAAAAATTAGTGGTGCTTCAGGTTTTATCAATAGAAGTGTCACAGCCATAGTCAGAATAACCCCCCTAAGGTATTGCATTTCACTTGGATACAAAATTTAAGCAGGACATTGACCACTAAGTGTGTATCCAGAGGAAGACACCAAGGTGGTGAGAAGTCCAGAACCTCTATCACGTAGGAAATAGTCGAAGGGACTAGGGATATTTAAATGGGGACAAGAACATTTGGGGAGAGAGCAAGATTCCTGTCCTTGAGAAGTTGAAGCCCTAACTTAACAGAAGAGGAAATGAGTTTCCTTTGTGCTGCAGAGCTGGGAGCAATGGATGAAAGTTGCTGTAAGTTAGTTTTTAGTTCTGTAGAAGAGTAGGGTGGACCAAATCAAATGCCCACTGGGGTCAGGCTGGTGGAGACAGTGACAGACTGGAGAGCAGGTGCCCCAACTAAGGGGTAAACCACTACAGAGCTCTGGCCTGTTACTGCTCTGCAGGTCCAGGGTTGTCAGATCTGGTTTTTTAAAGAAGCCAAATATCTGGATTTTTATGTAAAAGCTCTCAAGTGTTGGCAACTAATTTCAAGTTTCTAAAAACTACATGCAGTCTTAACATAAATGACCTAATATTTGCCCATTTGCAATCTCTGAACTAGATGATTTTAGTTCCTTTTTTTTTTGGTGGCTGGCCAGTACAGGGATCCGAACCCTTCACCCTTGGTGTTATCAGAACCACACTCTAACCAAGTGAGCTAACTGGCCAGCCTTGGGATCTTAACTAAGGGATTTTAGTTCGGTTTGTTTCAACTCCAATATTCTGAGTTTCAGTGTAACCTACAATGTACAGTTCTCAGTTGGTTCTTAGTGTAATAAAAGATGGTTTGTCTTTTTCAAACAGCCCCGAACCTGGTGGGCTTATACGGTTGCCTAGAAGTGACTCCCAACCTCTCTCACCTTAGAATCTTTGAAAAATCCCAAAGCCCAAGCCTTATTCAAGACCAATTAAATCACAATCTCTAGGATCAGTAATAGGCATATTTTTAAGTGTCCCAGGTGATTCCAATGTGCAGACAAGCTTAGGGACCACTTTCCCAGGTCCTAATAGATTAGTTACCTTAGAAAGTTCTGACTAGCTTATTCCTACTCCCTCTGAATTTCTACCCCACCCTATCTCATTTAATCTGCTATGTTGATACTGTTAGTATGTTAATAGGATATTGTCTCTTCTAGATAGTAGAATTTGTTGAAGAAAGGGAACTGCAGTTATTTGGGCAGGTTCCTGCACCATTATCTCCTACTCCCTGAACCCAGGTTGTCCTTAGATAATAACTGAGTCAGCAGAGGGCAGTATCATCCAACCCAAAGAACCATATGCTAATGCTTCTATAGTTCCCTCCGAGAAAGTAGCAACTCATGAATAAGTTCAAATTTCAGATGTTTTACTTTATTTTTCTTGTATTACAGATGATGAGTCAGTTTGGAAAAACAGATCTGGTTACACTTAGCTGTTTAACTATATTATGCTATCAATGAGCTCCTGGTGGAGATTGTCTTAATTATTTTTGTATTTGCATTATTCCCAGCACCACTAGAAACATACCAAATATTGAATGAATGAATGCATGAATTAATGGAAACAGATGATTACATATTGATGTCCCAAATACTTTTTCAAAAAAAGTCACTACATATCTATAGAATTAAATGAATTTCCCTTAACATTTTCAAAGATCTCAACAGTTCTGTCAATTGTTTTTAAAATATGAAGAAAATTAAAACACGGCTTTCTTAATCAGTCAACCCAGAATTTTTTGTCTTTAACTTACACTGACAAATGCTCTCCATCTGTGGCAGGGCTAACGATTAGCATCTGCTTAAACTGATGTTGGTTGCAAAGACCAACACTAACGATCATGATTTTAGGATAACAAGTTTATCTGAAGCTATCCTTCTGATCCCAGGACGAGTGGTGGGTTATATATCAACAAATGTAACCCACAAACCCATGTCCCTGCATGATGGAGAATGCATCACCTCTCTAACATGCCTTGTGCATTTTCCTCAACACTGACTTAATGTTTGTTAGTGAGAATTTTAACAACTACTCAGCAAAATCATTCTTATTTAATGTGAAGCATTAGAGAAACATACAGTCTTAACAGCCCCTAAAAGCAAGGCAATATAGGCAGACTTTGGTTTTTTAGTGTGGAATATATGGTTGTGGATCATAATAAAAAGATGCCTTTCAACACACACTACATTGGCTCCTGCTCAAGGTAGAAATAATGGAGGAGACATGGCATATACTTCAGGGTTTCAACTGACAGGGAATTGTGGAATGAGAATTTCAAATACAGTATAACAACAGAAATACTAGAAATTAAAGTGTCGGAGGGATCCCTGCTTGCAGAGAAAGACTTTTCTGAAGCTAATAAGGGGCAGAGCCTTCACCACCAGCAGGCCAAACTCTGGTTGGTACTCTGTAGAAGGGGCTTCCTTAGAGTGGAGGAGTGGTGGGTCACCAAAGGATATATGAGTGGCTGCCCTACTTAAAAAGGAGAGGCTCAGGAGTAGACACATCTTCAAGTGTGCCTGAAGTCATGCATGCCTGACTATAAACATTCTGTGATTCAGAAAATTTTTCTCAACTTTGGTTTTCATAAAAATAGCAAATGATTACATTTTAAAAGTGAAAGCCATTACGATATTAATAATGATCCAGTCTTACAAATGAAAGGATCTCCTTATTGCTCAGATTTCCAAAGAAACAAAATGGTCAATTGGTGTATTCTTTCTCTGTCCGTCTAATAACAGTACTGACAAACTAAGAAATAATGAAATATTATGGCAAAAGGGAAACGTGTAATAGTTAATAATGGGAAGTATTAGGATATAAAAAAGAGAGATTGGACAAAACAGACTTAGAATGAAGGTTTACCAAGCCACCTGCCAAACAGACACCAAAAGGTCTACAGAACACCCAAACAGGGTAGTATAACTTTCCAACTTAGATCCAGTTTATGAGAGAGAAAACCAAGAACAGAGCCATAAGGAATACAGAACACTACCCAAAGGTATCTGACTCCAGGTATATTCACTCTGTTTGCAAAAATGTGTGCTATGCAATATTGTTCATGGAAAGGGCCAAAATTTGGTTTTGAGTCCTTATTTTTTAACAGTAATTTTTGTAACACCAACAAAATCGTCACAAGTTTGGCAGAATTTCCCAGTGGCAGGACTCTGAAGCTAGCACAACCTAAAAGACTTATTTGGAAGAATCTGAAACATCGACTGCTACTTCTACCTTATTTCTTAATCCCAATTGAAATGATACCCCACATACTACGGTGAAAAGGAAAGTTAGATACTAGTTCTGAATTAATTTGAGAAATTTAAAGACAGCAAAAAAACCCAGCACTCTGTTTCTGTTAGGGAGTCTGGAAACTGCCCCAGAATTACAACCAGGTTTTTTAAATGAGGTAGATCTAATAGGCATTTATACCTTCATTTAGATTTTAACCATCATATGAATTGCTTAGATACTGTGGTTAGGAAAACTGTACAAAATTAAATTGTTTAAAAATAGTAAAAGAAAGAAACTAGAATAGATGCAGTGAAAACTTGACACTCTTAACAAAGTATTTCTTTTGAAGTTTATTCCTAAATGTGAGCAAAGCAATCACAAATGAATGTCAGATGCAGTTATAAAGATTGTGCATGATTAGTTGCAGCCAGCTGTATTATAAAGAATAGATTCTTTTGAAGTACACATAAGAGAAAAATTCTGTCGGTTGTGTTACAGAGAATAGAGAAACCCAGGATCAGGAGGCCACTCACTGTCACTGCACGTATTACATACCACTGTTCTGGCCCTCAATTTCAACATCCATAAAATCAAGGGAGTTGACCAGCAGACCTCTAAAATCCTGGCTTTAAAACTCTCATCTGAAATTTATGATTGCTGTTGGAAACTCCACTCCATTGACTTTAATGTCAGGGGTTAGGGATAAAATAGGAGGCTGTTGGTGGCAGCCTGGTCTTCTAAACCAGAGGCCAAAATCCTCTTCTCAAAACCACACAAGTTTTCTACTTTGTCTCCCACTTTTACTTCCTTATCTTGTCTTGCTACCTTGTTTTGTAGATGAGAACTGAATGAGAGAAGGCAAGTAACTTGCCTAGGGTACCAGAGCTAGTAAATGACAAAGCCAGGACTAGGATCCAAGTCTATTTGTTAAGTGCAGTGTTCTTTCCCTTAAATCACACCACCCCCTTGTCTTTCAACCCTGACAAAAAGCAAAACACAAAACTATGAGACTGGGGGTAGGGAGAGAAGCATCTGTTTAGATAGTAAGAGCGAGAAGTATAAGTTATTTTATTTCAAAAATGTAAATACGGGGCCGGCCCGTGGCTCACTCGGGAGAGTGTGGTGCTGATAACACCAAGGCCCCGGGTTCGGATCCCATATAGGGATGGCCGGTTCGCTCACTGGGTGAGCGTGGTGCTGACAACACCAAGTCAAGGGTTAAGATCCCCTTACCGGTCATCTTTAAAAAAAAAAAAAATGTAAATACGGATGTGATAGGACGTACCTAAAAAGACTAGCTTAGTGAGTATATGGCAGACTTTCAGTTAACCACATTTCAATAATCACTGACCAGGGCCTTCAAGTTAAAGGAAGCTCTTAGGCCAAGGAGGGGTGTGGGCAGAATACTTTAGATGAAATTTGGAGAATAAATACAAGGTTGGTGGAAATTGCTTAAAATTTCCCAGACTGAGGAAATTCAATTCATGGAATGAAAGAGAGAAAGATGGTATAATTTGGCTTAGCATTAACAACCACCTAAGTGAATGTAATCCCACATAAATGGGTATTATACATATTTTCATTATGTTCTAGTGCAATAATCCAGGGAAGTGACAGGTTGTACCATCATAAGACTAACAAAGCATCGCTCCTATAAGCCACTGACTCCAATTTTGACATTTGTGACCTGTCTCAGTAATAAAAGTACTAAAACAGTTCAAGTTCATTGTTGCTGTTATTAAAAGTGACTGGTAAGATTAAAAGGACACAGTGGCATGTGAATTTTATGACACCATAATTATCTTCACAGAGGAACCACTAAAAATGCAGAAATGGAAACAGAAAAGAAATCTTTAAAAACTCAAGGCTAAAAGAGGGTTAAGGATATGGCAAGATTGATTTCTGCTTCTATAAGCAAGACTATTTCATTATGAGGAAGCAATATATATAAGTAATTGGCCCTCAGGAAGGAATAACTGACTTCTGTTTCTAGCAAATGAGATTTCATTTAAAATCTATTAATTGAGAGCAATGGAAAAAGCATAGAAACCATTACCAATAGCAAATATTCAATTCTTCTGAGGGGAATGATAACATATTTTTTCTTATTTTTACACTATGGAACTTGAGGAAGACCTACTCATGGTAATAAAGACAAGCCTAGACCCCATAATATTAAAATAAACAGGACATACCACACTAAACAAAAACTCAAGGACTAATGAAAACAAATTAAGAATACATTTATAATGAAAAAATGATAAATGTAGGTATCCTGAGATTTTCAACTATAAAAAGAACATAGTAATATAAATCTCAAAGGTGTCATGATTAAATAATACACAAAATTCTTAACAGAGCATCTGATACATAATAAATGATTAATAAACGGTAGCTATTATTACAAACCAGGATGAAGAAAAACCTTACTAAGAGCTTTCAAATTGAACTAATCACTACCTCTCTGCTTCAACTTCATTTTGAATACACGAAATGATCACTGTTAACCAATGAAGTAGCTTTTGTTTTGACTATATCATTGACTAGATTTTACAAGAAAACCAAAAATAGTATTTGGAAACCAAGAGGAGGGGAAAAGAAAAAGTTACCTGAGTAGGCAATGGCCAACAAAAACATACTTTGACATTGTTGTTAGGCAGCATGCATAAGGCGAGGGCTCACTCACAGTACACAAAGATAATAAGTAAAAGATAACCAAGGCAATTTAGAAGGCTTAAAAATTAAAGGAAATTGCTGTGACATAAACCATGATGAAAAGTAAAAACTATATCCAAAGGAAACTGTACAAGTCTTTGCTAGATCCATGTTTATCTAACTCGAAAATCATTCAAGACTCTTCACCTACTGACCAAGCATCAGTATACTTACAGTAGTTTCATCTCAGTTTATTTCTAAGAGGATCTTAATTTTTTTTTTCTCTTTTTTAATAAAGTATTTAATTCTTTTCTGCTCCCAGTAAGGAATTTACTTTTAAGGAATTCTACTTTTTGTTCTTTAAAGGCAGGGAACTTCTTCCCTATTCAGCTAATCCTAGAAATCAAAAGTGACAAGAAGAAAAGAAAGCTACTTCAACCCTCAGAGCACATTTGTGGACAGGACATTCAAGGCTACATACTTATATAGGAATAGGTAAAGTATAAAGATGACTCCAGGGCCGGCCCGGTGGCGCACTGGATAAGTGCGCCGCTTGGGAAGCGCGGCGGCGCTCCTGCCCGAGGGTTCGGATCCCACATACAGACCGGTTCCCGCTCACTGGCTGAGCGAGGCGCGGGGGCAACACCGAGGGTTGTGATCCCGTTGCCGGTCCCCGGTCCGGTACGGGGGCAACACTGAGGGTTG